>NW_017257819.1:676005-704256 GCF_001594055.1 Mycetomoellerius zeteki | reverse complement strand
TATATATAATTTTATATAATTATATATAAATTTTTTCCCGGGACAGTCGCGGTCACCACACCGAGCATAGGTCTTCCTGTCTCCCCTATTATAAACATTTTTTAGGAGGGAATAAGGAAAGCTGTCCAACGTGCGGGAAATGAACAGAAATCGGTCGGATATTAAATACCCAGTAGAGAAAGGAGTATTGTTTGTCATGGAAACCGAAAATTATCATAATTTATAAAATTTCGCGGTTTCTAAATAGGAGCTGTAGATTAAGTATTATCAAAAGAGATTTATCTGAATACTTTAATTATCAAAATATGTCTATATGTCATTTAAAAACTAATTCAGAGTTGAATCATCAATTCCGAATTCATTTTTAAATAATTGAAGCAAACTGACGGCGATTTCGTAGCGATGTCAATAAATTTTATTAAATTTTATTAACTTTATTTCAATGTACCAATTTTTTTTTTTGAGTATAGTGTCATTATTATAATAATTTTCAGTTTCCACGAAGAAAAATACACATAAGAAAATGTAGAAATAAAACAATTCTCAAACCGCGAAAAAAGATGATTTACATCAGCTCCGAAAAAAGTTAATTATATCATTTCATTTATTTGAAATGTTATAATTACATTTTGGATTGTTTTGTACAAGAAGCATTGTTTTATACAGGAAATGCAAGACAATCGTCCTCAAGAAAAGACCCTGCATTTCCCCATACGAACGTTTGCAAAGACATTACGCGCGATAATTACATGTGTTATCGTTGTAAACACTTTCTGGAAATACCGCGTAATTTGTCATCTCAGCCGTTCAGCGATGGAGTACCCACCTTCATAGAACAATGCAAAAACGAGTTGAATTTTATTCAGGCTATCGTCTGGTTGAAATCCTCCATCACCTGCGTCTCTCAAATATCAGTTAAACAATTGCAACAGATATTTAATGAACAGTGGAACACATGCGGTGAATATAATTATTGCGAAGATGAGTGTACCGATATTGAACAATTAAGATCTTCTATGGATAAGAATCTGTCAAGCAGGAATACCATCGTAACGTCAACACCTCTGAATATTTGCGATATATCTTGCCGCACACCTCAAAGAACGATCCGTAACTTATACGCAAGATCTGAAGATCCACGAAGTAAACCATTAAACTCCATGTCGGCGAATGATTTGAATGAATCCGTTAAGTCTTTGATACTTGGAAGTTCTAATAACCGTTATATCGCGGCGAGAGAAAAGAAAAAAGACGTAAAATCCTATATAATTCCAGAAACGGATGTGGAATCGATCCTAAATGACGAAACATATAATGACCTTATACATGAACATCAACCGAACTTTGAACTTGAAAAAGATACAGGATGCTCGATGCAGATCACATCGAAAAATAGTATCCAACAGAAAAACAAAAAAATAATCGAGAACAAACATATCTTTCAAAAGAGTCACGCTGCAGACGTATCGAGTGAATATAATTTACCAGCAGGAAACCAATCTATCGATCCGATGTTTAAATACAATTATAACGAAGAGTTTGATGAGAGCTTTATCTCATCGAGAAGCCAAAATGATGTAGCTAATAAGGTAGATTATATAGCGAATAAGCTAGAATTTGACGGCAGTCCGAAAAATTTTGTTATAACTCCAAAAGACGTCTCTCAAATGTCAAATGCTCGGAACGAGTACTTCGAATTTTTACTTGACAGCAATAGTCCCTGTCAAGCTAGCAATATCTCCGCAGGAAATTTGCATACGCAGGATAGCGCGTACAGTACGTCGCGTATCGATATATTTAATACCGCAGTAGAAGAGGACTCTACGAGTATCATCGGCAATAAGCGTGTGCCAGATATCAAACATGATTATGAATTACAACCTTGCAAGAAAAAGACCATTACGTATGAGAAAGGGAAGATTTCCTCTTCGATTAACGCGATGTTGACGTTCGATGATAGTCCTAAAAGTTTTATGATAACTAACAAAAATATTTCTCAAATATCAAACGTTTATAATGGCAAGAATTGCGAATTTCAAAAAACACGTAGTCTCTTCAGTAGCGATAATGAGCAGATAAGCGATACCAGCTCTAAAAATTTAGAAGATAATGTTGCGGTGACAGCAAGGTCTATCATTGGCAATAAGTACACAAAAAACGTCGAGCATAGTTATGAACTACAGCCTCGCAATGAGAAGACAGTCACATGCCAAAAAGTGGCCTCTTCTTCCATAGCAAAAAAAGCTGTAGTATCGCACACTAATATCAAGCACAGTTATAATTTGCGATCTAATAACAGAAAGATTAGTCGGGAGAAAGAGGTCTCTTTTGTTAGAACACAAAAACTTAAGGAGCGTAAATCAGAACGAGTAAAGAATCTATCAGAGGGAGAAAACGAAAATAAAGATGAAATGATTTCTGCCAGCTGGTTGAACTTCTCTGTGGAATCGCTACATATGGAAGAGGTAATTCTCGCATCAATCAGAATGATTCTCTCGACGCTTTGCGACAAGAGAATGGTAGAAGTATATATGATGAGACAACAACGGAGGAATACGCGTAATTATTGGAAAAGTAGTTTGGAAGAGGAAGCTGTAAAGGCGGTACTGAATATATCTGATATTTTCACAATAGAAGAGAAGCCCAATATATGCATAAAAATAATTATGATGAAAATAGTCAAAACTTTGAATGAGATAATGATGTGGCGTGGACAATTATATAAGATAAATTGCACTCAGGTATATATTACATTACACATTTTTTATGTTTACAAATATTACATTAAATAAGTATACAGGGTGGAGCAATAATTGTTCATTTAGAATATTTCCGCTATTTTTAGAGATACGAAATAATATACATACATTTATTGAAGTTGTATAGCATCAAGAGGGATACAATATACTACTAATAGTTTTTCTATGGATGGAGGTGCTTCGGAGATTTTAAGGTCACTTCACTTTTTTAAATGGAATGGTATGATTTTTTTTACACAATATGGTTCCTCTAATTATTCTGCGTATAAAAGTATTAAGATAATGATATCAAAAAACTAATAACCCAGACGTCTTTTAGACGCAAAAGATGTCTTATGACCCGATTTTAGACACTTTTTGTTGTCTGGGAATTTGGTAAAATATACTGGATTTTATTTAATATTATTTATACAATGATTTCGAGGACTCTGTCCCACGATTACATTAATGGTTACCCCCTCGTGCAAAAGCGTATGTTAAACAGTTGCGCAGTTATCGGCAGAGATAAACATGTTCGTGCCAAGGTCGATTGGAAAAGATTATACAAAAAGGTATATAGATCGTAAAATATGCTTTTTGTAATATTTGGTATGCTAATAGCTAAGGTCTGTGTACTTTAATGCTTATTGTAAAACCGAGCAAATGATACACGGTTTTGATCAGTGTTCCCTAGCCTGGCTGATACAGATTAGAATTTCAGAGAAGAAATTTGTAATATTCTTATATGCGTAAAAATTGCAATTAAATATTCCTCTTACAATAACCATTAATGTAATCGTGGGACAGAGTCCTCGAAATCATTGTATAAATAATATTAAATAAAATCGTATATTTTACCCCCCAAATTCCCAGACAACAAAAAGTGTCTAAAATCGGGTCTAAAAGACGTCTGGGTTATTAGTTTTTTGATATCATTATCTTAATACTTTTATACGCAGAATAATTAGAGGAACCATATTGTGTAAAAAAAATCATACCATTCCATTTAAAAAAGTGGAGTGACCTTGAAATCTCCGAAGCACCTCCATACATAGAAAAACTATTAGTAGTATATTGTATCCCCCCCTCTTGATGTTATACAATTTCAATAAATATATTATTTCATATCTCTAAAAATAACGGAAGTATTCTAAGTGTACAGAGTTACTGTCCTACTCTGTATAATATAATACATATTGACAACTTAAAAACTATAATATATACGTGAACAAAATATATAAATGTATACATATTATATAGGGTAAAGCTATTCCGTCAGTTTCAACTTTAAAGTAATACGAAAATTTACGATAGCAAACAATATTTCTTTGCAGCGACGTGCTTATAATAGTTATAATTACATCATACAGTCATGATTGCTCCTTGAGAGCACAAGCACAATCTTTAAATAATCAACAGAACTGTGCTTCAGAAACATAATCGCGAGAAATGAACGAAAAAGTCTCGCTCTACCGTATATACAAAAATATATATACAATATGTATATATACAAAAAATATTGAAAATGTTTTAAAATTATTTAGAAATACAGTATCACAACTATGTAATACAGTTATACAAAATTATTTTCTTTTTAGACACCCATGTGGATTTATCGGGTACAAATAATTCTGGAGTTTTGTAATTCACTGCCGATATGCGTCAAGGTGACTGATTTTTTGATAACAAAATTAAAATCACTTCAGTTCTTGCTGACCAGGAAAATTCAAAAGGACTGCGTCTTGATAAAACAATTACATCTTGTATTTTATGCGTTAAACATCATTCTACGAAAATATCGTACAATTATACCAAGCAATCAAAGAACTCGACCTGCAGAAAAAGTGATACCTCATGTCAAAGATCTTTGGAAAGCATATTATATTGATAAAGAACTTAAGCATGCAGGTCTGGATCTGGATACTGCGGAAAAACAATGGTTAAATGTTTTAGAAAACAGTGCGGAGGCTTTCGTGAATATTGGATTTGCAAAATTTGCCAAGGAGTCGTTTTCATTAATCCATGTGTTAATCTAGATGATCAAGAATAACATATTACATACGTCGTAACAAATTAGAATCACATTTAATTCATACTCGTTTTATATATATATATATGTATATATATACATATACAGGGTGTAACATGGTACAGGACTTTTCGATTTAGTTTTTTATTAGGAATAGCACTGTATGATTAATGGGCGTTAATTACATCCTGTATATTTATATAAGTAAAACAGAAAATGTTAATTTTTTATTCTCAGTTACCGTGCAAAATTTTACTACATACTTCATTACTTTAAATATTAAAAGCCGCAGTAAATATTTAATAATATTAAAATAAATATTATATGAAATATTAAAATAAATATTACATTTTTGCTATGATGAACGAAATAGCTCCATTGTAATTCGATGAATCCAATTTCTTCTTCCTTGATAAATCTTCCGTTAAGTTCTCAGTAAACCAGTCACACAAAGATTGTAAATTCTGAGTTATCAGAGCGATAGTAATGTTTATTAAAGTCTTTAGTGGACATATTTATAGTGCAATTTGGTAACGACAAAATGATTATCATGTCATCTATACCCGTGTAATAATTAATCTGAAATGATTTCAGTATATTTTATATTTGAAATTATTAGTGACAGCTGAAGCGTTCTTAGATAACAATAATAAATACTCGAATCGTACAATAACATGAACAAATCAAAGATGAATGTCCGTACCTACGTGCGTGGGCATGCGTGCGTTTCTGCTTTTTCACCATCAGCATTAGCTTTACCCAAGATACACCGCGTGGTGGTTATTTGAATTGGGTATCTCTTACAAGAAAAGGGACCCAACTGTCCCTCTCCGATCTTAATGAGCTTTTAGTATGTTATTCTCCAAACAAAAATAAGCAATACGTATTTTTTTATACGTGTTCGCTTTCATTTTTAAGGGATGAAACATTCCTTCGAATAAAGTCGGTTTTTCTCTTTCGAAGCGAATATCGTCGAAACTGTAAGAGATAGAAAAAAATGTTTGAAATGAAAGTTGCATGATTTCAAGAGTACTTTATAATAAAACAAGAAACAATTTTTTCTAATTTATTTTATTTGATTGTAAAAAAATTAAAAAATTTTTTTTCTTTTTAATTGTGTGGGGTGTATATATGCATGTGTATTATGAGTGTTGGTGTGTGTGTGTGTGTGTGTGTGTGTGTGTGTGTGTGTGTGTGTGTGTGTGTGTGTGTGTGTGTGTGTGTGTGTGTGTGTGTGCGCGCGAGCGCGCGCTTGTTATAATATAAACAGACAGTAAGTAATACATTTATCAATCGAAAAAATGTTGTAGCACGTAACGCAAGAAATTCATAATCCAGAGGTCATAGGAATCCTACTAAGGTAAGTGTATTTTTCAAAATCAATTTAAATAGCTAATTTCACATAAAATCACCGTACTGTAAACATATCTTATATAAAAAATATATATATAACTTCAGAAAAAAATAAAAAATACAAACAAAGAACAATTTTCGAAAATGTCAAATTTAAGGGAATACACAAGAGCTCTCTAATCAAAGTTTTTGCGCTAATCAGTGCGAAACAAATTTTAAATTTAAAAAATATGTAACGTAATTACAGACGTTTTGGCTGTACTTTAAGCCATAAAAAAATAAAATTTGCAAATAAATTTTTTTACGAATATTGATCCCAGTGTCGATTCGATATTTTTTTTTTTTAACATTGTAGAAAATTGTGCAATCTGCCAATGGGACATTCAGTACTATTGCTTAATTTTGAATGAAGGAAAACATATAAGGAATGTAATCAGTGTTATATCCTATATAACGTAAGTCTAGATAAATATAAGCACATGAGAGTTGTAACAGCTGGGTTAGATTAATTTAACCTGATTTATTGCCAGGTAACAAGATAATTAGTATTACTAATAGTAATTAATAATAATAGATAATTGTAGATTACTGTAAATTAGTATTAATAGTAATATTAATAAATTATAGATTATACAATACTGATAAATTATAAATTATAGTGTAATTTACTATCTATTAGTATTACTAATGGTAATAAATTGACTTAAAATAATCTTCAATATATTTAAGATCATCTTAAGAACAGTCAATCTATTAATATTAGTACCTTAATTAAAATGTTACTTAAGGGGATGCTGGAGCGACGGCCGAACTTGATCGAAGTCGATACAGACTTTTTTAATTTCAAATTCGATAAAAATATCTTTCATTCAATTCCTATATTTATTATATATCGTTGTGTCTCACTCAAACACATTCATCTGTCCTTATTTAACACATTGTAATGTTATCTCTTGCAAGATCGAACACCTACTGCTAGATACAATTATTGCTTTGTTTACCATTCCAAATCTTCGCTCAGCGTTCGTATATACGTTATTTGCAGATCGATATAAATCTTTCGTTTTAAGCTTTTAATCTTAGTTTCATTGATGAATTAATGTGTCATTTCTCGCTTCTGACGTCACAATTCAATATGGCTGTGGCGACTACTTAAGAGCCTTAAAACTCTCACTTTTTCTCTTTAGAAGCCGTCCATATATTACGTGAGCAAATTTTTAGCCATTTTTAATCCCCTCCCTCCCCCATTATGTAAGCAAGGGTCAGGATTTCTGAGACCTCCTCTCCTATAATTATGTAAGATTTTTCCATATGCAATGTAATAAAAAAAAACTAATTTACTGATATTATTAATAACTATTCGTTTTGGCATAATATTTTTTGTCAACACAATAATACGATTTTTTCAATTATTAAAAGAATCGTACAATTGCATTGAAAAAATAGTGTCAAAACGAACTGTTATTAATAATATCAGCAAATTAAATATAATTTTTAGACTTACATCAATCATGTGATTAAACTGAGAGTACAGACGATATAGTACTAATCTTTAACTATTAGTGTGCAAAATATATAATCTAAAATATATATTGTGAGAAAATAAATATATAAATACAATATATTAAAGTTTTATCAACTTCCGTTCATATTTAAATCACACTAACTTTATCATATATCCACGCCATTGCATCAGCAGCAGATTTAACAAGCTTTTTGCAAATAGTGCTCGTTGTTTTTCATCAGCAGCGGATAAAAATCTTGCATAAGGATATGTACGATCCCTTCCCCTCTCATGTAAACATTTATTAGAATTTATCTGACCCCCTTTCTCCAATTATGCTTACGTAATATATGAACGACCCCTTAAAACTGAAAAAGTGAGAGAAATAAAAAGAGTTTTAAGCCTCGCTTAAAGTCAAAGTAACGTTGGTACAATCGGGCCTTGGTGCTGCACTGTCGTTTGGTCCATAGAAAACTTTTGTATTAAGGAAACATCTACGTCAGGTGACAGCTCTATAAGTTCGTCTATAATAGGCAGTAGCAGTTGTGGTAAAAGCTGTAAGATACATCGAAAGTAATTTAATTTTCTAGTATAATAGGGTGTAAAGTAAATCCGTAAGTGAATGGTTGAAATGCATTTCCTACGTTCTACTCTCTTATTGCTTATTCTACGTTCTATTATATCAGAAAATTAGCTTACTCTCGATGTGTCTTACAGCCTTATCACTACTGCTACTGCTCATTGTAGATGGCCCTTTAGAGTTTTTAATTTTTTTTTTATTTTAGTATAAAGTCTATTACAGCACCACCAAATTTTGCGTCTGCTTTAATCTTGTAAAAGGATTTTTGATTCCGTTGAGTAAATTCGGAGATTTACATCGATCTGCAAAGTCCTGACAATTTGGTAATGGACTATGAATACTGACTTATGATTATTTGAGCTAATTGAAGATTAATCGACTATAATCTATAAATTCTTAAAGAAATCTTAGGTTATTTATAAAGTATGTATAAATAATGTCAGATTTTTAAAAGACAGATTATGATTCGTAATATAGAGATTTGTGAAATATTAATCCAAATGATGTTTGAATAATGATCTATGAATATAAGTATTAATTAATTACTCTCTTAATTACTTAATTAATTAATTAAAGATTGAAAATTATTTATTCTATACTATGAATTCGGGCCTTATAGGCAGTCTAAAGTTTTGACTTAATCTTAATTCGTAATTTTTCTTATTTTAAATTTAGAAGTGTGTAAATATAGAGAAAGAAATGATTTGTGATATTACGTGAGTGGTCTTGTAACTCCAGATAAGAATTTTCCTTTATATTGCCACATCCGTAAAGACACTGGTCTGCCGTTTCCGAAACCATGACCACTTGTATCCGTAGCTGAATGATAAGCACGGATCCGCGTTATCAGCGTGTATGATTTAATTACAATATACGTACTGCTGACAATTTGCGCACTTTTGCTTTCTTTATCGGCTTTTTCTACACTTAGAGAAAAAAGACATAATATGATGACACACAACTAATTAATTTATATACAATAATTATATAAATTATATATAAAATCAGTATTCACATCTCATTTTTATCGATAAATACATGCGTTTAGCATATAGTTCATATTATGTTGGGGAAAGTGGTCTAAATCGGACCTATTTGCAGTTTTTGTTCTCTATGAGGCGTAAAGTCCGATCGTAAAATCGAAGGTGCCATTGGAAAGATCATTTAATTCCCTCCATTTTTATTTCAGACCATTTTGACGTATCTCTCAACTGTGTGTTAAACTATAATGGAAAATGTAAAAACGCTTAATCCGCAGCGTTAATTTTGTATTTATTGAGGATGATCCAAGTTATGATCTCGAAACGTTTAATTTATTGTTAATTTCTAATAAATAATCTATTGTATGCATGCAGATTCAGTATTGGCTCTTACCGATTTTTTTTATTACATACTGGGAAAAAAGTTACTGGTTAAAAAAGTATTATTTGATTCAACTAACTGCAACGGTCACGGGTTGTCTAGCAAATATTTGTTAATTCAAACAAACAAACACTAAGAATCTTATTGGACCGTACATGTGAATGCACAATCATAGAAACAAATAAGTGGAAGTGACCTGGAAGTCTCAAAAATATAATCTTGAGAAAAATGTTTTGCTCATCATGGTATGTGCCTCTTCGCATCGAAGAAGATCCTATTTTCTCGTATTATCAAAAACAACGAAGACATGTTAAATAATTAAGTTACAGGACACATCCTGTATATGTATATACAGGTTGTCTGTTAACGACCGCAAAATATTTCGTGCGTGTGTAGAACAGACTACACTGAGTCGAAAAGTCTTGTACCATTTTGCGGTGTCAATAATAGTTAAGGAGATATTAACGTTTAAAGATAACCGAATAAGAGCGTCCACCGATCGCGAGGAGTGGGGCAAGCACCCCGCTGACCACCGCGAGCCTGAAGGTCATCCCCACTCCCAGCGGCCCGCGCACCGTGCGATCGTGGCCGGTGGGTTGTACATTCGGCAGCAATAGGCCGGCCGGACGCTCTTATTCGGTTATCTTTAAACGTTAATATCTCCTTAACTATTGTTGACACCGCAAAATGGTACAGGACTTTTCGACTCAGTGTAGTCTGTTCTACACACGCACGAAATATTTTGCGGTCGTTACCAAACACCCTGTATATATATACAGGGTGTCCGATAAGTTTTGACAAAACGCTCGTGTGTAGATAAAATGGACTAAACTGAGTCGAAAAGTCCTGTACTATTTTATAATTTTCGCAATAGTTAACAAGATATTAATTACTAAAAATCGCTGAATATTGGTTTTCGATAATTTTTTACTTAAATACTATCAACTTTACAGAAAAACAGCAAGAAATAAAAATTATTTATTTTCTTCTCTGTAAAGTTGATAGTACTTGAGGAAAAATTATTGAAAACCAATATTCGGCCATTTTTAGTAATTTCTTGTTAAAATTATTCAAATTTTAGTAATACCTTGTTAACTATTGCGAAAATAGCAAAATGGTAGAGACAAGACTTTTCGACTCAGTTTAGTCCGCTCTATCTACACGAGCGCTTTATATTATACATATATATAAGTCATGTTATATTTTAAAATGTATGAGTACATAAATATAATATAAGAAGATTATGGATCATTTTATTGTTTATTATTTACTATTATTATTATTCGTAAATAACGTGATAAATCATCTGCAATAAAAAATTATATACAACATCGATATGTCAGATGTGAAATCGAGGACTAATTAATCTTTTAAATATTATTAATTATGATTAATAGCAGGAATAAAGTGTGGAAGGAGGATAAGAGCGAAACAAATATAAGTATAATATAAGAAGAGCTCCTTCTATCCAAAATAATTTGTGGGCTCGAAAAGAGAAGAAAATATAGAGAGTATCTTCTTAAAAAGTTTTTATTTAGTCATTCAATCACGAATACAATCACATACATAAAATTGTTTTAACTTCAACATCATTACAAATGTTGTATAACATCAAATCACTCAGGTAATAATATATAAGCTACCTAAGCGAACGATGTTATCGTCAGAATGATACTGGGAAAATCCGGAAAAGCATCAAATTATGAATCGCTCTGACGGGTATCCCAGATTTGCATAACTCAGCTTATCAGTAAGTGATTCTTCCGTAACTAATAAAGTTTCTATTTCCATCACGGGAATTATTTCGCGACAAATCTATATAAAATTAGTTGTATTGTTACCTTGATACTTTTGTCGCAGATAAAGGATTAGTTTATATAATTTATCATCTACAAAAATATATAAGTTTGCAAATATGTATATGTATATTCAAATAGAGCAAAAATTCTGCTATTTTTTAATACGTGAAATTTCATGACTTATACATTTGTACGGCAAATTTTTCGTATTGTGCATTTGGTTCTTGATACGATATTTAAAAAAATAGCCTTAAGATTTCATTAATTATTGTATGAAAACCATCGAGTTACGAAGTGTATGACATACGAATAGATTGATAAAGATAAATCAACGCAATGTATGTTTCTTAACATTGTGATGCAACTTTTCTTAAACTTTTATATATAAATATTAATGTTAATACCGCACACACAAAAAGCTGTCCGCAAATTTATTTTGCGAAGTTACATTTGTGATGTAACTTCATCGAGAGAGCTCCTAGATTTTTATTAAAGTTGTCTCACTCGAAATTATTATGATTGCATCTCACACGCAATCACAATAATTTGATGTCGCATGTGATTTATAAGACAAATCACGTGAATGCGAATTATCTACATCGTTCGCGTCTAATTGCATAATCTACAAATTGTTCAAGCATTTGCGAACTACTTTGTAAATAATAAAAATTACAAAAAAATATTATTTTACATGTTCATTGTATGCACTTTCTAGATCTGTATTGCTTTTTAAGTACACTTACATCTTTATTCATTAAAAAAATTCTCAAGGAATACGTTTAAAATCGGCTCTCAAACGGAAAGATCCCTTTAATCTTTTAATTAATTCATTAACTTGTTAATGATGCGGAAATGCACTGTACCTATGTTCACTTTGTCCTGTTTCCCTATCCGCTTTACCCAGGTATCGGGGCAAAGTGAATAGTTTTACTTATATTCATATCTTTTATTAATGTTTTAAAACTATCAAAAATGTTTAAAAGTTCTGTTTATTATATTTTAAGCTTTAATAAAGTACAATTAAAATTAGCACATTGTTTCTTGTACCCATCTCTCTCAACCAATAATTTTTTTAAAAACCTTTTAAACTTTAGGGTATCCACTTCGCCCGGGTTTCCCCTGTAGCTAATATATTCTTACTTTTGTATGACGTACATGTAAACGCAATTGGTTGGTCATTACATTCATAGCTCGTAGTAATTATCTCCTCGTTACGGTCAGGTGTGCATTTTCATTCGGAGGACGCATATTATCTAAAAATTATTTTTTACTGCGTTTGTGACCTAGTTTAACAGCCGGAAAATACATCGTGTATTTTGTAAATGTATCGCATAAGTTTCTTAATATTTTTTCAGACATTTCTTTTACATATATTTAAAAATACTAAAAGTATCAATATACAATCATCAATCATCGTATTACGTGATTGTTATTTTTTAAATGTTTTATACGCCTCTTATTATTTAATGTTCCAATCTTTTTTTTCAATGCTGCATTAATCTTTAAGGGAAACGCTTATAGCGAATTCGATTGGACACACTCAGTGTGCACTGGCGCACATTAAAGCCGTCGTACACAAAATAATGTAAAGATATATTTATAAATAAACATAGAAATTGATTAAATCGTGAAATATCTAATACATTTTATTATACTATTAGGTAAAATATGTATTTCATAATTCAAAATATTTGCATTTAATTTTTATACTCAAATTAACTAAATTATGAACTGAATAATGAGGTGAATCAATTTCAAACTATACTTGCTTTACAAATTTTGAATTTTAAGCAAGTATAGTTTAATGGTATAAAGAAAACACATAGTTGCTTATTTATAAAAGTACCCATTTTGTCTACACATTTTTTTGAAACAACTATATGTTTTCTTTATACTAATTGACTCATCTCATTATTCTGTTGTAAGGTATGATTATCAAAAAATTAATAGTTTACAAAATATTTAATATTACATGTCAAAATATGCTAGAATTAAGTATACAATATGTCGTAAACTATTGATTTTTTGTATATCTCTACTTTAATATTTTTATATGCAGAATAATTAGTACAATTATACCACGTAAAAAATCATATTAATTTCATTAAAAAAAAATTAAGGTGACTTTGAAATCTCCGAGCTCCTTCATTCATAGAAAAATTATTAGTAGCATATTGTACCTACTTCTCTTGAGATGCTATACAATTTTATTAAATAAATTATTTCATATCTCTAAAAAAAACAGCCGAGACATTCTAGATGTTTAATAATAGGTAATTCTAGATAATTTAATAATTCATATTATTAAATTACAGATAAGAATTTTAATTTAGCAATCGTTGCTTTAAGGTTATTATCCAGCGGTTCATATGTATTTAATTTATTAGATAAATTTACTAGGTTTTATTAATCTATTTTTATATTAATTTATATAATTACAATAACATGATTCAAGTCTGTAAACATTTTTCAACATTATTAACGTGATAATTGAATACTGTTATGTATATTGTTGCGTAAATAATAGATTTTAATGCAATTTTCGCATTTTTAAACATACATGTAATGAACGAAATCATGAATTGTGATTATATAACATCAATTACATTTTATTACGTTCTTCACATGAACAAAGGAATTTGAAGAAAAAAATCATATAAATGCTGTTACTAGGTATGCGCTTAATACATACATATTTCACGTATTATGTAATATTAAATAATTGTTTCTCTTGAAGTAACAACAAATTCTGACGTTACATAATATACTTGCACATTTATAAAATTATTGAATTTCATTTAAAAAATTATTGAATTTCATTAAAAAAAATATTTTTGTGATGTTAATCGCATTTTATTTAATTGAATATCTATTCTTGACTTAATCCGCGACATTTTAAGGACAATCCCAGGTAGCAAGGTATCATCTATTTGATGTAATTAATTGGTCATTTTTAACAAATCTGACGTCCTATCATTGTAAAAGTGACGTAGATTTGTCACAGTCACATAACGTCATATTAATCAATGTCTAAAATACATCATTATTTTCGTATTTTAACGTTACCAATACGTCATCAATTAGTCATTTATCTAATTATATGAGTCAATAAGTATAACGTAAATACATTATAAATAAATGGCGTCAATTGGTAAAAAAGATAACGTCATTATTACATCTTAAATAGCTCACATGACGTGAATAATTCAAAATGACTAACTATTGACGTCAAAATGACTACAGTTTGCTACCTGGGATGTGTAATATAATTATACATTGAATTCTGACGAGGGTATTCCATCTATTCACAAGATACTCGTGAGATTTCCTCGTAATACGTAACGACTCATTCAGTTCTTAACGTATCTATTTCCTCCTAATTAAATCACAACGGTATAATCTATTTGAATCGGAAATCCTACAGTTTCTCGTAAATCCCCGCCGCATTTTTGTCACGCAAAATATAATTAAATGAACTAAAATATGACTATATAAAAAATATTAGACTGTCAAAGGTAAATTTGGTTAATTGAGAAATGGTATTTATTACATGATTTCAGAAAAGTAAACCTTGGAATAAACTTCTCCTAATATGTTTGTATGTCATGACGTCCACTTACAATATCCGATAAAATGGCTCGGACAGGAAATATAATGTGGTGGGGTGTACGTACGCTTGTGCACTTTAAAAGCCTTACATGCTATGAGAAAAAGTCAGTATTCAGTTTATACTTACAATCGGCGGTAGTTCGACAGTTTTTTCCGATTCGGGTTTGACACTAGATGCCATTTGATAAAGCGTTGAAAATAATAATCTAACTTCCGAAAAAAATACGATATAATAATAAATATATACGTATGTGCGTCAGTTCCATAGTTTTTCAAATATTTTGATATAATAATTATTCATTGTTGTTATATCAAACGGTTGTGGGTAAGTTAATTTTTTTTAAAACTAAGTTAAGTTAAAGTTAACAACCTCGAAAATTTTACTCAATTAAGAATACAAATTAATCCATAATGAAATTAATTGAATTAAAAGCTAAGTTAATAAAAAAAAATTAAAAAGTTAAAAATTAAAATTGTTTGATTTCATAAAAAAGGAAATTTTAATAAAATAGTACGAATCATACGTATGTGATCGATGGACAACTTTCTCGATCATTCGTTTAGCAACTTTTTATAAATTCTTAAAACTAGCAACTTTTTATAAATTCTTTTCAAAGTGTCATCTTCCTGACCTGACAACCGATATGTACTGCATCCCAAACAGCACTAAATATTTATGATAAATATTTATTATTTATTTTTTTAAATGTTATATAAATATTTTATACATATTTTACATAAAGCTTTATTCGAAATATTATTAAAAGATAAACTAAATATTTAATGTAATATTTATGATACGTATAAATAAATATTCTTATTAAGTATTTTTTATTTGAATTTTAAAGTCTTATTAAGTATTTCCATAGCATTTACTACAAGATTTACAATAAATATTTCATAATATTTACAATAAATATTTATGATCTATGCAATCTAAGACCACAAAAATATTGTGTGCTGTTTGGAATATGTTAGCTTCAGTGCTAATACGAAACTGAAATGAGCGGCGACCGATATAAGTAGCGACACGTGGAGTCTTTCGACGATTTTACTTATGCCATGACTAAAGGCCTAGTTTACATTGTGCACTTGATTCGGATACTAACTAGTAACTTTCTATTGAGTTATCTTATGGTGAATTCGATCATTCGCACTACGCTGGATCAGTGCATATTAAAAGTCGCTTTATGTAAAATATCTCAATGCAGTGATAGAGCTCTATAATCAACTCTGACAAAATTATAAAATTCATATGAAATCTCTATGTATAATTCGATAATTACGTATGCAACCACGAGAATTCATTGTACATAATATTAAATAAAATCGTATATTTTACCAAATTACTTCATATATAGTGAAAACAATTATTTGTAATCAGATGAAATCATATGAAATCATGTAATATATGGAACAATATTTCAGCTAGTGGTTACCCTTTCGGAGTCATATATAGTCCCATGCTGTGATTAGCCTACTATCCCCATCCGTTCATTTTTTAAAAACATTGATAGTATATAATAACAGATAAACAAAATAAGTCTGTTGGGCTTTATTAAGTAAGAACTACACTTACTATCTAAATAGAAATCAAACATCTCAGACAATCATATACGACTGTAAAACAAAAACTTTAAAAATAAAAATATTTATTTACGTGTACGATTTTTTAAAATTGTAGCGTAACTTCTATCATAGATGTGTTCGCAACGAGATGTTATAGCAAACTGAGCGACAGTCGCTGAACGCTGCTGCGTGCTCAGGGCTCAGACACGTTTACGCGTGTCTCACGTGTTTTGTTTTTAAGTAGCCTTGATTATTCTACTTTTTTACTCTTATCTGGAGACACGGTAGTGTCTCGGCGCTAAGCCAAGCGCAGCGATAGTATACTAACCCCGTTCTCCCCTATAAAGCTCGATAAGTAGTTGTTTTGTAGGAAATTTTCACAGCAATAAAAAAGCTCTCTTGTCATTTTTCGTTATCTCTTCTTATTTTCGAGTTTTGTTACTTAATTACTTCCAAATGCCTCCCTTAATGTTGTTAAAACATTTCCTGATTTAATCTTTTTATACACTTAACTGTTGATTAAAACAAGAAAACACCTGTTTATAATTTCTTTTTTTTTAAAACCTCCGACTGGCTTATAACTACATAGCATATCTAGACAAATAGAATATTTTAAATGGTTACATTTTTGATTTTTTAAATTTTATTAATTAATATTTATAAATATTAGCAAACCTAACTATCAATTGATCAAATGACATTGTATTTTCAGATTAGCAACATGGTCTCGTGTCGTAATTTCAATAATTACCTATCAATTGCTATTATTAGTTTAAATATAATTTCGATCGTAGCTGTGCCTTCCGAGCTTAAATTAGTTAATGTGGTAAGTGTACTTAGATAACATTATTATTGATCATTTAAGATTCACAGAAAATCTCTCTTTCTCTCTCTCACACACACACACACACACACGCGCGCACGCGCGCGAGCAATCCCGCACATTCTGTGAATACCGGCCTATTTTATTCCAGAATTGCTATATTTGAATGCATGATCGATTCTTTTCCTTTACATTTTATAGGTATTTAGACATGGCGATCGAACACCCGATAATAATGGTCGTGAAATGTTTCCAAATGATCCATATATAAATTATTCCTTCTATCCGACAGGCCTCGGACAATTGACCATAGTAAGTACCATTTATAATATTATCCGTAATATAAGAATATAAAGTATTTCGCTCCTAAGAGATGCGCAATGTTGACCAATCATAGAATTGCCACAATGCAAAAGGCAATATGGTTCCATCTATGATCTGTGACAGATTAAGGATAGAATCCTTAAACGTTGCTCAAGATTCGAGATGATCTTAAGTTAGCGCATGAACCAATCAGAGAGCCCTATTAGCATCTTAAGACATTGCTTGAAATTAAGACCGGATTCCGACCTTTTAAATTTAAGTTATACGTTGCCACGATGCTATCGTGTTGCGCAATCGCGCTGGAAAAATTCGAGGCTAAATTTTGATTGGCTGCTCCGAATTCAAAAAAAGGGAAATGAACTTTTATTCACCTTTGCGCTGTCTAGGCGGTATCCAGCTAGTGGTACGGGAATGATGCATATTATTGGAAGTGCATCGTTACAAAAGTTAATCGTTTCTTCTTTGAAAATTAAGATTTTATTAAATTATTTTCATTTCAATAAATATTCATATCAATTCTTTTTCAATTTTTTTTTAAGATTAATTAAATATTATTTAACACTAATTGATCGAATTTATGCAATCTTTTACAGGAGGGCAAGAAACACGAATATAGATTGGGCAAATTTTTGCGCTTTAGATATAATGACTTTCTTGGCAATTTGTATGTGCCAAAACTTCTCTCAGCTCGTAGTTCGGATTATGAGAGAACAAAAATGTCTCTGCAACTTGTTCTCGCTAGTTTGTTCCCACCGAAAAATGTACAACGATGGAATCCTCTTTTAAATTGGCAACCAATTCCGACATTGTACGCTCCACGTATCGATGACAATATTTTTCTTGCCGACGAGTGTCCACAGTAAGTAAAGGAAAGCAGATGAAACGAGTGATCAATTGATGAGAAAATAGCATTAAATCTTTTCTTAGCAATTCAATTATATAATTATATAATTATGATTATAAGAATATAATTACAGAATAGTTTTATAAAAAAGACATATACCGCTATTAATTGTTTAGATATTTAAAAAACTAATATAGAAAAAATTACTCGATTTACATTTTCAAACGTTTTCAGATTCCTCGAGGAATACAATCGAATATTGAACTCGCCTGAAGGGCAAACAAAGATCGATCTGTTCAAGGATTTGATGGGCAACTTGACGAGATTAACTGGCAAAAATATACAGACGCTGGAGGATCTTTACTTTCTTTATCACACTTTCGTAGCCGAATCTTCTTTAGGGTTGACTCTTCCTGAATGGGCATATGATTATTTTCCTTATGGTCCATTGTTTGACGGAATTGTAGCTGCATACAATGTTAGTAACTTTACTCCTTTAATAAGGAGATTATACGCTGGTAAGTTATATTTATCTTGATGAAAAAGTTTTATTTAATAATACATAAAGTAACAATTATTAAAAATGTATATTAATAATTATACAGAGTGTACCAAAAATGTGGAAATCCCGTAATAATTTTTGTAAAATCAAAAATATTTGCAAACGGTGAAAGTTAATCTATTGATATAAAATCAAATTTGTTATATGTATAAAACTTCAGTCTATTACAAATGTGATAGATTTTTTACATGATTAAATGAAAAGCAATTTTAATTAAAATTTCATTATTATAATTATGCTCTTGCATTGTTTCAGGTCCAATGATCCGTGCCATGACAGATAGTATGATAGCTGCACAAAATTCAAATGCACCGAATACGAAGATTTACTTATACAGTGGTCACGAGACCAACATTGCAGGTATGTTGCACGCGTTTGGTGTGTATAAGCCGCATGTACCTGAGTATTCTAGCGCGGTTATTTTGGAATTGCAACAGATCCAGCAAGAGTATTATGTGAAGGTAAATATTTTTATATCATATACATACAAGCAATATATGTGTTATTCTAATAATGAAAGAAGAAATAATACAGAGATATATAATAATTATATATATCATATATCATGAATTGTTTTAGCTTGTGTATTATCGAGGCATTCCACCAACTATCAAAGATCTTACAATCCCAGGTTGTGACACACTGTGTCCCTTCGATAAATATTTAGATTTAATTGACGACTTAATCCCATCTGACGAAGAGATGATTTGCGACAAGAGACAGACTCCAAGTTTCGCCGGCACGGAATATCCTGCCGGTTTGCAGAATATTTTGGAGAATTTAATTAAGAGATCAGCAATCGAGAAGAACACTTAGTGATAATGTACATGCCATAATAATTAACATGTCTAGAAAATCATATGCACTCTGCCATAAATATTACAATAAGACTTTTTTCATGGAATCATTCTTTTTCATGTTTATTTATTTAATCGCTATTAAATATAAATATATACTACGCATCAAAATTATATAGGGATACTATATAGGAATAGAAGATTACTTTCAATCATGCGAAATATATCCAAAATTAAATCTTACGCGTAACATCGTTATGTAAGATATATTATATGTATTTTGAAGCTTGAAGTCTCCCTTTCAAATTCGTTTTTTAAAATTTATTCTGCGACTCTTTTTCACCGAGTTAATTGTCCCACTTCCAAGTAAATTATACATTTTTGACACTTTCTCCGAAAAATATTCATATATATCTTAGGTATTAATTGATTGAATTATCTGAGAATGTGCTGCGAGCAGGTTGAACGATCAGACTTACACTTCATACTCGAAGATGGAACAACGAAATCGGGTTTATACAAATCGCAAACAATAAAATCAGAAAAATGTAACAAACCAAAATATCTGATTAATTAGTTAGAATTATATAGTTGAAAAATTGGAACTTTTTTTATTTCTTTGCGCTTACATTATATATATTTGTTAGTTTGTATTATAAAGAAGGTTTTATAAATAAGATATCCCAAAAAATTTGGGACAATACTCAATGTGTAAGTAAATCGGATTAAATTAAGTCTAAAAGTCATATATAATGTGCAATTTTTGTTAATTACATCAAATAATTTGAGACACCCTGCATATTGCATGTACACCATGTATTATACTTCTTACAAATTTATGTATAGTATAACATAATTTAAAAAATTGTTTTGATGTCCAAACATTGAGGGCCCAAAAACGGGCGAAAAAGACCCCTTCTTTGGGATCACTCTTTTACAATAAAGCGTAACATAAAGTATAGTATGTTAGCACGCTAACATCGTTGTTGTAAGCGCATTTTAAATACGGGCCGATGTATTCTTATAAACGCTCTCGTTTTTAATTTTAATATCTATTATTTGAAAAGAAGAAAGTTCATACATTAAGTTAAAAATTGATTTTTTATAAAATTCATTAAATTAAGTTAGTTATTAAATTTTTACCTTTTATTTAACTTTTAACTTATTAATAGTTACTATCCAATCCTTTTAGATATTAATAGATGCTATATATATTATAAGATATTATATGTACGTATTATAACAGTATAAACTTAAAATTAAACTATCCTAGACATCTTATGTCCAAAATCGAAATTCTTCCAATCGGAAGAATTATAATAATAACTCCTATTTTCTTGAGGCTTTCACGGGTGTTACCTATGTGACAATCTTGCGTTTCGCGGGTTTTCTCCGTGTTTAGATCCATTCTGCAAGGTTCACGAAACGTTGGCATTCCAAGAATGGATCTAAACACGGAAAAAACCCGCGAAACGCAAGATTATCACAAATAACTCCTATTATTAATTATATAATTAACAGATTTTCTTCACTTTTTATTACGGATGTTTTCTGCATGAAATAGTTAAGGAAAAACTAAGTCCGATTAATTTTAATTATTTTCAAATGTAATCCGTCTTTTGGTGCTAATAGAAATGCTTTAGGATTGTTTACGTAAGGTATTGGTGTTTTCTCGCAAGTCTCGATTTTGTAATTTCGTAGTATCTTTACAAGTCCAACTTTACTCTGATAAATAGCGAAGCGAGAACCTGAAAATAAAAAGTAACTATAATATAAATTACATTAATGTTTTTAAATGAAAGCATTTTTTTATTAAAAATATTTTTTAATGCAAAATCAAATGAAAAATAATATTTAAATTTATTTTGCTTTACCAATACAATTTCTTGGCCCGTCCCCGAAAGGTAGGTAAGACATTGGATGTCTGCTTTGCACAGCGTCGTCACTAAATCTTTCTGGATCGAAAACTTCTGGCTTTGGATAAATACTTGCATCTCGATGAATTGCATAAACAGGAATCCATACCTTTTGACCTTTCGGTATATTAACTTTGGTACCATCGAAAGTATAACTCATCACGGATTGCCTCATAAGAAATGTTACTACTGGATACTTTCGTAAGGTTTCTACACGCAATAAAAACGATACTTAATTATAAAAATGTATCCTACATTACAAGATTACAATTAAATTGAAGCAGGTTATTAGCACGGTATAACAATGGGATCATATTGTAACATTGTTGAAAAGAAGAATTAACCAGAGTATATGTTTCTTTAATTTCTTTCTTAAATGACTTACCTTTGAAAATTTTATCTAAATAACTCATCTTTTTAATATTGTCATATCCGAAGTCTCCATCATATTTTGCATAAACTTCGTCAATTTCTTCACGCAGACTGTTTTGTATTTTCTGATTTAATGCTAACTCGTAGAGCGCGTTACTCATAGTCGTTGACGAAGTTTCAAAGCCAGCAATAAAAAATACGAATGCTTGAGATGTTATTAAATCGTCTGTCAAATCTAAAAATGTAATTTTTTATAGATAAGTCTTATAAATTTAATAGGTTATTAATTTTTCTTACATTAATTAATCACTTAACAATTTATATATATCAAATTTATTATATTATCTTTGAAATTATGATTATTTTCAAATAGCATGTGAAAATACAGTCATAATAGAAATTTGATCATAAATCATAATAAAAGTTGAAGTTAACTTCATTTTATTATTTATAAATTATTTCAGATATGTGCAAAATCATGTAACTTTTTAATATAAAAGTTGATCTATGTAAAAAAAACATATATAAAGATATATACATTTAATACATACTAAAATCACCAAATTTATCTGGATGTTTTTTTAATTCGCGCAACATATCAATAAAATCATTTCTAATAACATTATTCGTTTCTCTGTAATTCATGTTTTCCTTGATAACGCGTATAAAAAATTTAGTAATATCTGTATATGGCAGAACGTAACCGAGCATATTGTAAAGCCACGGAGATATTTGTCTGATTCTTGATCGTAATATATTTGTCCAAGTCAAAGAGAATATTTTTCTTCCCATTTTGCGAAATTCGCTATCTTCGTTCGACAGTGCATTCATCTCGATGCCAAAGGCACAACTACCGATAACGTCGGTCGTATATTTGGCCGACAACTCACGGCATTCTACAGGTTCATTCTTGCTCGATATTTTTTCCATATATTGGATCAGATGGTCAGCACATTCTGACATTAAAGAGAACATTTCCTTCAGTTTACCAGATGTAAAAACAGGTGACAGATTTGTTCTCAACGGTCGCCATCTTTTTGGCTCCAAAGAGAAAAGATGTTGCGATAACGGTTCGATCTACGACAAAAAAAAGGGATAAAATAAAAAATTGTCATTAAATAAATTTAAAATCCAATTTTCCTATCTTATAAAAACTTGTTTAAGACTTTTGAAGATAACTCTACTGAAAAAAACCTCATCACAAAGTTACATAATCAAATCATGTAATTAAGACAAGTAAATCACGTAACAAATTTATATTATTCCAAATCAATATGTGATTTTTAAAATCACGTTATTTGAAAAATCACATGATATTAGAAATAATTTTATCCATGTGATTTTATAGTTATCAAATTTTAAAGAATTTAATGAAATAGAAGAAAAAAAACATATCGCCACGTGACTTTCCAAATTACATCATTTAAAAAATCATGAAATGATTTGGAATAATTACGTAATTTATTTGTCTTAATTACATAATTTCGTTATGCAATTTTGTGATTTTTTTCAATAGGGGAAATTTCACGATTTTTAATACAGGCTATGAGCCAACGCTGGATGTCAAATGCTACAGTTTAATAATTATTGTGGAGCATATACAATTACAAAAACATACGTTTCAATCTATCACTAAATCATTTTCAATGTTAACGTATAAACTTCATAACGGAAATTTTAATTATTTCATGATTGGTAAAAATGTCCGCTTAACAATTTAAAAATGGTTGAGACCGATGAATAAAATTTTTTTCAAAAAACTAAAAAAAACTTACAAAAAAAACTTATTTTTTTATCGTAACTTTGATGTAGCGCGCTCAGTTCGCTTGACTCTTTGTTGCATCACTGAGCAAAATGACAGCGTTGAATCAGTAACATTGTGTGTGTGTGAATACACTTATACGTATACAACTTTAAGTATTCTCACCTTTTCGAAAATGGGAAGTCCTCTGTCAGCAAATTTGGTAAAATCTTTGATAAGAATATCCTTAATTAAATTTGGATCTTTTACAATAAGAACGGGTGTCTTCCTGGAGAATATTCCAACCAATGGTTCATCTTTGTAAGCGTTGTATATTTTTGTCAAATAATCACCTGGGGATATCTTGGTAAACATAACATCTTTAAAATTACCAAGTCCCGGTATCGTGAATGCCTCGTGACTTCCAAAAGTCAAAAGTCGACGTGAGAAAATAATAAAGAAAGAGAATTACTACGGCAATGCCGCATAGAATTTCAAAAGGCTCCATTTTTCAACACACTCATCAATCGATTATCACGAATGATCTTTACTGGAAAAAAAGGAAAACAATGTTTTGTTATTTAAATGTTCGTAAACTGAGTAATCTTGAGAAATTATAAAAGAGGAAACCAAAAATTATCTAACACGTCGCAGGTCACAAATAAGTGTCATTCGAAAGGTTTCGATAAAGTAGATCAATTTTCAATGAGTACAAATTGTCAGGTGTGTCCTTCACGAAGTTATAGATCATGAAAGTTCAAAGAGACGGTCATAGTCAAATCAATGTTAACTTCCTTGTAATATATATCCAAATATATTAATATAATATATCGTTGCAAAGCATTCAATAAGACGAATTCGTTATCATATTCGGGTATATAAACTATATGTATAAAGAATAAAAATAAGAAAAAGAATAAAAATGAAAAATAAAATCAAGTTGGGTTTTTGTCAGAGTACTTTCCAATACAATGCAGAG
Source organism: Mycetomoellerius zeteki (assembly GCF_001594055.1). Taxonomy (NCBI): domain Eukaryota; kingdom Metazoa; phylum Arthropoda; class Insecta; order Hymenoptera; family Formicidae; genus Mycetomoellerius; species Mycetomoellerius zeteki. The sequence goes on along the minus strand of NW_017257819.1, from coordinate 679,355 downwards.
GTCGCTCAGCGATTTTGCGGGTATTTGAATCTCGGTCTGGAAGCTGGAACCTGCCATTGCATATCCGAGAAACCAGAGAACTGTCATGATGTGTGCACAGCACCTTACTGGTTATTTTTGCTAACAATAGTACCCAATTATTGCCGGTATCAACCTTTTGATTTACTGAAATGTAGATCAAGTATTTAATTCGATTGCAGTACCGGGTTTAGTAGTTATCACTTGGAGGTGGCTTTCGATGATGAATGGATCTGACAACTTTTTATTTACAAAAAGACCTTCCGTATAACTCGTGAAAGACGCATCTAATCACCATTGTGTCCATTGAAAACTTCGATCTACTCATCGAGACTTTTCGAATGACACCTGTTTTTGACCTGCGATGTATTAAGCAATTTTCTATAGATTTTTGGCATCCTCCTTTGTTAAAAAAAGTTCTAATTTAAGTCGCGATTAAACACAAATAAGATTTTTTTTATAACTTTAATACTATGATCCTATCATTTTTTAATAACTTTAATCCTATCTCACAATCTCTGTATCGATGTATTTTGATTACGTAGTTTCTATTCGATTGTAACTTATTATCGAGAAAAGAATTGTTTGCTTCGTAATTGTTAGCTTTATCAGATTCGTATATCAGTAATCAAACCTTGCGATGCTGAATTAAAAACAAAAGAAATCTTTGTTCTTTCTTATAACGTTTTTCATTGGCAGAACTAGTGCGCACTCAGTACACATTAAAGCTGTTGTACACTATTCTAATCTAAATGTAAAAGTAAGATATTTCAACTGATAAAATGCCCAATGTGTATTTTATCAAATAGCACAATAAAATGTATTGAACATTTCGCGGTTTAATTCGTTTCTATATTTTTATTAAACGTTATATCTAAACGCCGATTTTTGTACAACGGCTTTTAAAGTGCACTGAGTGCGTACTAGTTCTGCCAATGAAAAACGCTATTAGTAAAATCTGGCCCAAGAAACAATAGGTTTATTCGCGTCGCAAGCTCCAACATGCTCCAATATGCTCCTACCATAGCTTCTACTCACTCTGTCAAGTGCGTTGGAGTAAGTAAGAGCATATTAGTAGGAGCACGTTGGAACATATTGGAGCATGCGACGCGAACAAACCTAATAGATCTGTTCTTTTTGGTAAAGTGAAAAAAGAAAGGCATAATAGACACGATCAATAATACTGATCAGTTATATGGAATCAGTAATAATACGAACAGTACGCATGATCAATATTTTTACAATCTCATACGATCAGTATTATTGACAAAATTACAATAATTACAGTAATTATCAATAAATTTAGTTTTTGTACACAATAGTGCCATTGTACTAATGGAAATATGCGCTCTTGTTATAAATTTTACACAGTTAATAATACTGTCTATATGAATAAATACTGATAATATTATAGACGGTGATCCGGATTTCTTAATTGTTGAGTATTATCGCTCTCTGTGAGATAAGGAATATTGTTGTAAGACATATAGATATTCGAGAATGACTGTAGTCAATATATTCTACATCGATTCATCAATTAATCACTCACGATCAATATAATATTATTAGTATTTGTTGGTACTGACAGCATTATTATCGATTGTGTGAAGTCCATATATCAATGTTGTTTTGATATTTTGAACTTTGATACATTGGCGGATCTGGATATTTTTAAGGTTTGACATATGATAAACTAATTTCTTTCAATATACGTTGCGAGATTGAAATTACAGAATTGCTTCCTTTTTTGTTTTTTTCCTTTTTGAAATTGTCAATTTAATGTAGATACCAGGGCTGGATAATCATTTAAAATGCCAAATATAAAATACTTAAAAAATGTATTTAAAATGTAAAATGTTTTTCGAATGCACTTTATATGTAAAATGGGTAAATAGATATTTTAAATAGTTTTCAAATACAGAATGGTTTTCTCTACATATTACATTTTTTAAAGTATTTTACATTTAGCATTTTAAATAGAATTACATTTTAAATGGCATTTTAAATGCAAAAATACCCAGCCCTGTAATAATGTATCAACTTGATACATGTAACGAATGACATACCTGATTGCGGATGGCAGTGCGATGTAATTATATAGCGGTAATGTTGCCGTGTATTACTGAGTGTTAGCTCACTTGTAAGTGAACTTGTACTAGCTCGGAAGTGTAACCAGAGATTAATACTAACACACTGCCGGTGTCTAGATCGAGCGAAATTATAAGAGTGTGCTCTAACACGGGGAAACGCGAAATGTCACGATGAATTGTGGAAACGGTATATGTTCGGGATTCATCTTCTGTAATTTTTTATAACATTAAGTATATTTGAAGCAATGACTCTGCAAATGACAGAAAGATCGATTAGATAAGATTCCGTTGATATATAAGCGGATTTCAGTGCAATACAGGAGTGCTTTCCAAAACTCAATTCTATCAGCTCCGAGTATCTTTTATTCTTATTGAACATTCGGTAAAGAACATAAAGATAAAAGATACTCGGAATTGATAGAGCACCTTTGGAACGCACCTCAGGATATCCTATTTTAATTGTCTCAAGCAAATATCTCAAAAAATATAGAAGATACGAAAAAATGTTTCAGGCAAGAGTTGTAAGGTTCGAAGGGAGACATAAGGCCGAAAATTCTTATAAATATTTATAAGTAATCTAATAAGTTCTTGTAAGAATCGTATGAGATCTCATAAGTACCTGCGTGAGAACACATAAAATCTTTTTAGGTCTGAAAAACATCTTTTAAGATTTTGTAGGATTTTAAACGGTTTAAGATTTTCATAGAAAATCTATACATATCTTATATATAAGGTTCACACAAGATCTATAAATCCTTATAAGGGATTTAATTAGTTCTTGTTCGAACCGTATAAAATCTCATAATCTCTTATATAAGATTACATAAAATCTTTAAGTTTTTAAAACATCCTTTAAAATCTTAAGAGATCTCAGAAATTCAAATAAGATCTCTTCAAAAAATTTATAAAAAAATTTATACAGTGGGGAATTTTTTTATATTTCAGTGGACTGATAATATCATGTGACACCGTTGTTACGTATAACTATGGTACGAATTCGGGTGAAGCGGCTACTATTATTATTCCACCGCTGTCACCAATTACGTTATGTATGCTTATGTTAAGAATTGCTAATAGTCACGAATTGGATATTTTTGCATATACATATGAATTACTTTTTTGCGTTCGCGGAACGTCGCCTATTTATCTTACGACCCGCGGCTTGGTGTAAAATTCTTGCACCACATTGTACGTCGCGTCGCTACTGAGTGTGGAGTGGGAAGAGAGAGAGAGAGAGAGAGA
>NW_017257819.1:665978-675758 GCF_001594055.1 Mycetomoellerius zeteki | reverse complement strand
ACATGCAAGCATCAAGCATCAAGCAGCGGAAGCAGCAACCAATCAACGAGGCGATTTTTACAGTGGCGTAAAAAATACTTTTTACACCACTGTCCGTATCACCCAGCTAATTGGTTGCTGCTTCCGCTGCTTGATGCTTGACGCTTGCATGTGAATGCACCTTAAGGGAGGTACGATCAGAGAGGGAACGAGTCTCAGGGCGCGTTCACACCTTAACGGAAAAGCAGAAAGCGGAAAAGCAGCAGCCAATCAGAACTTGCGCTGATATTCGACAATTTCGGCTTTTTGTATTACTTACTACCGCGAGTTGTGATTGGCCACTGTTTTTCCGCTTTCTGCTTTTTCATCAAGGTGTGAACGTGCCCTTACGTTTTGAATGTGCCATGGACTTTACTGCTTACTATTACTTCTACTTCTATGCGCGTTCACCTTTACGGCCAAGTATTTAAGAAGTCTCGTTTTTTTTTTAACTTTAAGGGGCTCCGCACAATAAAAGGAACAGGGAACAGAGAACAGAGAATAAGAATTTCAACCTATCAAAAACTGTGTATTCCACAATACATAATTTCTGATAGGTTGAAATTCTTATTCTCTGTTCTCTGTTCCTTTTATTGTGTGGAGCCCCTAACTTTTTTTAATTTAGGGATATTTAGGGAAAATCCGAGACTTCTCTAGGGGGAAATCGATAAAGGTATCTGGCAACTCTGATCCAACATGGACACGTGATACATGCATGGGATTGCACTGCAACAATTGACAACGATGTTGTTTGAATTCTATCGGTATCAGTTTCTACATTCTGGCAACTATATATCATATATCTCTTTATTTGATATTCACAGACATATATGCTGGTGTTTTCTTTTACTAAATTTTTCCTCGCTTATAAATATAAATTATTCGTAATGGTAGCATAAGCGAAATCGACGTGGTTTAACTCTAACCTATTCGAAGAGGTTTTTCCGAAATTTTTATTCTTTTTTACAAGAGTGACAGAATATGCATTTAAACGTTTAAGCGAAAGCTCGGCGATGCTGTTGAATGGTAAAAGAAATATAAGTCTAGCTTTTATGTACATGTGTCAAAAGACTTGTTCGACATCCATCTTGTGCTTTTAAATATCAACTTCAACGTAAGTAAAAGTGCTGTATATTGAAATGACTTTTATTCCTTTGAGCAAAGTGTAAATCCAATAAATGAGTGCTCTTGAAGAATTATTAAACGATCAGGATCCTGATTATGTTTCGGCAACATCCAGCGACCAAGCTCAGCAGAAGCTTTATGAAGAAAATGGTAAACATATTAACTCTTACTAATAGTATTAATGGTAAACATATTAACTCTATTAATAATATTAATTTAGGTATACCCAAGAAGAATGACTTTCTCATCGATTTTGATGAAATTAGGCTCATTCGACACATTTTTACACGAAATGAACGAATCTGGCAAACAAAAGTGTCGCTCTGCTCCATGGACCGAAATATTAAACATTAAAGTTAACGACTATTGAGGTTAGGAGATCTGTCACAGCTGCGAATTACTGTGACATGAGCTTGTACCGTGGTCACTTTGGCGTAAATTGAACCGTGTTAACGTAGTCAATGAAATATTTGCTAAAAAAAGTACGTTAAAAAGATCTTACTCTGCTCTTGCTATATATGGCAAGTTGGAAACTCGTGTGGAATTATTCGTGGGTTTCAACTTTCTACGCAAAGCACGGTTCTACATAGGTTTCCAAGTTTACGTTTGATGCAAATTTATAAACCTATGTGGAATCCATACTTCACGTGGAAAGTTGTAATCCATGAAGGATTCCACACGAGTTTCTAACTTTTCATATATAGCAAGAGCAGGACAGGATCTTTTTAACATATATTTTTTAGCAAATATTTCATTGATTACGTTAAGGGCCTGTGCACAATAGAATAAATATTAGGAACAGGAATAAATATTAAGATTTCAACTTATCAGATAGAAGTTATACTAGAATACATGGTTTCTGATAGGTTAAAATCTTAATATTTATTCCTATTCCTAATATTTCCTCCATTGTGCGCAGGGCCTAAGATGGCTTGATTTAAGCCATCTGCCAAAGTGACTGCATATTTATAAATATTTTGTAAATATTTTTGTGATCTTAGATTGCACAGATTATAAACATTTATTATAAATATTATGAAATATTTATTGTGAATGTTATAGTAAATGCTATGAAAATACTTAATGAGACATTATAATCCAAGTAAAAAATTTTAAAAATATTTACGCATTTGAGGCTTCCACGGTTATCTTCTTCGATTATTATCATATCGACCATGAAAGAAGACACGGTGATAACCCGCAAACCCTCTAATATAATTATAAATATTTATTTATATTTATCATAAATATTCTGTGCTGTCTGGGAGAACGACACTTTTTTTGCTAGATTTGTTTATTTCATGCAAAAACGCATTGAATGAGCCTAATTTCATCAAAATCGGTAAGGAAGTCTCACTCTTCTTGAGTATTAACTTAATTTATTACATACATAGATTCTTACAGAATTAGTGCATGTAAGTGAATAAAAATTTTGAATTCTCAAACATTAGTAATATTAGTAAATTAAAAAAATTTTGTTATATAGATTATACTAATGTAACATAATGTATCATGATAGTCGGAAGGTTCTAGGTTTAAACTCTAGTTGCAGTTACATTTCTTGCAATAGTTTTTGCAAAAGTTCTGTGCTATGTTTTAAGATGCTTATTAGCATCATTATTAAATTGATTAGTAATTTACTTTGTGATATTATTTCAGCTTCATTTTATGATTGTGTTTTGAATCCGACAGTAATCGGCGAATAATTTATATAACTGGAAAATATATTGAAAAATTTACATGTAAATATTATTAGACATCAAAATAGCCTCAACTATATTTGGTCTTTCTTTACTTACATTTGATTTATTCATATAGCGGCACAGTGTTTAACTTATTAAGAATACACAAGTAAGAGTTAAAGCCTATAACGGTTTAAGCTGGATCTCGGTTAGTCTAAAGGCTTAGGACGCTCACATGAAATGCTAGAGATCTGGATTAAACTCTCAGTCAAAGTAATATTTTTTGCAATAAATTTATTAACCGATTTTCAGCACATTAACATTCTCAAATAAGATCCCTGATTGAGCATCAAATTATTAAATTTCTTGTCAATTTAATTTGTGATAGTAGTACAGTAGTTCAGTTGCGTTTCTAAGTCTGAGAAATCAATTGAGTGCGCAGTTCAAATGATTATATATTTAGTACATAAATTCACATAGAAATTATTTAAGGTAAACATGTGCAGTATATAACACTCACACCTCTGATTTTCCTGTAATTTTGTAAATTTGTATATTTTCATGCATAGAGTATATTCCGCGAAGAAAAATCGTCGCTCAAATCTCATTTTCTTATTGTGTAATTTTAAAGTTTTTTTATGTTCGTAAGTTGAAAAATGATAATTTAATGACATTATGACATTTTACAATTGTACATATTCTATGCGAAAATACACAAATTGCAAAATTACAGAAAAATCGGAAGTGGGGGCGTTATACTGCATATTTACCTTATTTAAACTAATCTAACTCTTTATTTAACTAATTTAACCAAATCTAAGATTCAGCTTTAACTGTTATAGGCTTTAACTCTTACTTGTGTATTCACATTATAGGATTTAAAAAAATCGTTTATTATTATTATTAAGAATACTGCACGATTATGTGTCTAAATAATACTTGTTTTCTTTTTTTTTTTTAGCAAGGAACACTACTGCAAAAAAGATATCTGCAATCATAGAAAAGCAATTTTCACTAGAAATTGATTTGAAGGAGAAGGAAATTTTGCAGATACAGGAGAGATTACACAAAACTCTGAACATCTTTCATCTGTTGCGTTACATCATAATTACTAATTTTTACAATCGCAAGCAGTGTCAAATTTCCCAAGCTGTAGAAACAACAAAACAGACGAGGATTCATCCTGCGATTAAAACGTCTCTTGGAAAGAGTCCTAAATTCGCTGGTTACACAGATCTTGCAGTACCGTCAACGTCTACCGATCCTCGATTTTTGTACGATGACAAATCTCTCACGTCGGACGCAAGTACCGTGTTTCATAACACACTTAAAATCGAAGAAAATGCAAACAAGAATGATGGTGCGTTACAAGGTAAAAAGCGAAAAATGCTGGATGAAGAGTTTCAACCTCGCAAAATACCTCGTTACGTTCCACCAAAGAGCTTGCCTGAGAAGATATGTCCGTCTCGCGGAAATAGCCATAAGATCCGCAAACGCATTGTCGTCGGCAATATCTCTAAGTGGATCCCGCCGGATTGGCGAGAGGATGCGTCTAGTCACAAGTGGACGATGTATGTGCGCGGCGACAAAGACGAGAAAGCCAACATCAGCACTTTCGTCAGTAAGGTGAGGTTTTTCCTGCATCCCAGCTATCATCCAAATGACATCGTTGAGGTCACATCGTACCCGTTTCACTTGTCCAGACGGGGGTGGGGCGAGTTCCCTCTTAGAGTGCAATTGCACTTCAAGAATACCTTGAATAAGCCTATGGATATAATTCATCATCTGAAATTGGATCGTACTTATACAGGACTGCAAACCTTGGGTTCTGAGACTTTGGTCGACGTGTGGATTCATACAGCTGAATCCCGTAATTTCGAGCAGAATAATAACCGTGAATCTTCAACTAATGACACTTTCGTAAAAGTAGAAGTAAATGATAATTCTGAATCTATTGATAAACAATCAGAGAAATTTACAGACATGTCACGGCTTAACATTTTCGAGAAAATTCAAGTAAAAAAAGAAATACCTGATTTGGAAGTACACGAACAATATAATTCATCGTTGGATTTAATGTTGATTACAAACTCAGAAAGAATAAAAACTGAATTTAACGACGCACTAAACACTTACGTATCTAATCATAAACATAGAGAAGCGATATGTCATATTAAACACGATCATGATTATTTTTGCAGACAGTATTTCAACTTTCGGCATTTTACAGAAAGAGAAGGAAACATGACTGTGGAACACTTTCCGGAAAGTGACAACAAAACATTAGCGATTAATTCAACAGTCGAAAATAACAAAAGGAAATCTGATATAACGGTTTCCACGCATAGAATTAATGGTGATATTCAGTCTTCCAGTAATTACCAGACTTTGGCATCTTCAAATATAATTATAAATGATCCACACGTGACGTCAATAAATGCAGCATTCCAAGAGAACAATAATCGAAAGGATCTATTATCCGATACGGACAAACCTTTACAAAACTCGAAGAGCGATACTTTCAGAATTTTAGAAACTCCTTCGGCCAATGATACAGTGACGGCGATTAATGGTTTCCGCAAATCGTCTGATTGCTTTAATAATTTACAGAAAACTGCGAATTCTTCGGGAACCTGCAATTTAAAACCTCTGCAAATCTCCATACCACCGAATATAATCGCGTCGTCAAACAGTAAGCATGTACTTCTATTGAAGAATGAAAAATCGGTACCAGTGGATCTCACAAATATTCTTCCATCAAAATCTAGAGAAAACTTGAGGATGTTTGTCGATGGCGTGAAAGTTTCTGTTCCGAGCGTCGCGAAACTAAATATTCCTGTTTCCCAGGGCGTTAGCATCCTGAAGAAGCCGCCTAATGTTAAGGCAAACACACAACAGGAAGATACCGTCAACAATAACAAAAAAAAGACAGCGCTACTCAAACTAAAAGACACTAATAGTCTGCTGCTGAACGCTAACGAGAATGTGCCGATTTTGAAAATAGTGGACTCGCACGATTCACGATATAATTACAGCCTCGCCGAGGCAACGGGAGACGTTTTGTCGGTTAGCAAACAAGAGTTCGTACCGTACGCAAAATCGGAAGAAAAGACCATTGTGCAGCGGGCAAAAATCACGCTGGGTAAGGATAAATTCAAAATCCAGAGCAAAAAAGATCTGTATGAAGCAGTTCTCCAGTCGATTGATACCGCGAATATCACTGATACGGAAGCGTTGATACGATTTATCATACGTCGATTGCCAATTGTTACGCAAGATGTTCGCGATCCTGATTATAGACGGCTGCATCCTTATGCGTGTTACAGCGAGGAGGAATACTTGTCGTACAACATCGGCAAGCAACGAGCCATAGAATGGTACCGCGCAAAAATGATTAGAAACTTTCTACAAATGAAGCTGATCTTAAGTGATCAATTGTGGAGTATCAAGGAGATTATGCTGTGGGCAAGATTGCACGGCTATACACTGAGCCAGAGTGTCTTCGGCGTTCAGGAAACAGCAGCAGGAACAAGCGATATGAAAAAATTACCCGATACCACGACATCCACCACAGTTTTGTCCACATATACGGAACCAATTGCGTTGCAAAAATGGTTACAGACCTGCCAACAAGAGCCAAATCGTCAGTCAGATAATTATATTATCAATGACGAAGAGATTGATGTTGAGAGTATTAAGGAATGTCCGCGCAGAATCACAATCGATCGAAGAAAAAACGGTAGCAACCAGAATAGCAGTTATTCAACCGATTCTACATTAATACCGATTGAACTTGATAAAAATTTGCTACCATTCCATAATTTCGTGTGCGACACTGCGCAAGAAATTGGCATCAAAATCGGACCGGAGGAGATTATTCCTGGTATTCTATCTTGTGCAGCTAGTCGCGTAATGATGCGGGTAAATATTATTTCTGATATAAATTATACTCACTTTTGTATTAGAATAAAAATTGCACTGTCACTATTGTGTTCAGGTTGTCAAATGTTTCGTGGAGGATCTTACTCGATCGTCATTGGCAAGAGCTTGGGAAAGAAATAATGGAAATGAGTAATTATACTTTTTATATCATTATTGCATTATTTTGTAAATAACAATCTATCATGTATCTCATTAATTTGTATTGCAGATGTCCTAAACTTATTACGTTGAACGATGTCCGTAATGCTCTTGCAAATCGAGAAGAATTCGATATTTTTACGAATGAAGGTTTGGGTTCGAGAGAGAGAGACAAGAATTAAATACAAAACTCGAGCAATCGCTAACAAACGATCACTTAGTCATGCCGGACTCCAGAATACAACTAAGTAATCGGTATCATTCTTAAATACAGTAAAAGAAAATCGAAACACAGATGCGAGTTTTCCACATGGAAAAACTCTAGCTACTCGATTCATTTCAATCCCAGCCAACTGGAATCCTGTGACGTTCAATCTCATGTTGCAGCCACTTACGGATTGACATAGTAAGATAAAAGCGGCTCTATGCGATACTCGGAGTATCCTGTTGTAAAATGCAGCGCACTTCTCCAATTTGCTTTACTCTCGAATTTCATGATTGACCTGAAAGCGTAAACTGAGTCATAATCACTTTTTTATATACATTCGTACATCATTTTCTATGTTCTCCATAATCGAATGAAGCATTTAGATATATATTATAGGGAAGTTATTTTTTTTACTTTTTTTCCTTATTTTTGAAGAAAACCAGAATTAAAGCTATTATTTTATAAGAATTCATGCTGTTGAACCTTTTTCCAATCTTAAGAACTTTCCCACATTCTTCGAACCATAAATGTCGCATTTGTGAAGAGGTAAGTTAAATGCCGTAGAACCAAAGGGTACATTCAAGGATTCCTTGAAATAACTGTACCTGCAGAAAGTTTCCTAAGTAATACCTATTGATATCAAATCATTTGTTATATAATTTCACTTTTATACGTCCTTATTACTTACGTATTGAATTGTCCCAAACTTACCCAGCAGAAGGTATATTATGGACGTGAAATTTCGCCGCAGGATCAAAGAACTTCTCAGATCTTAATAAATGCGGTACGACGCCCATGTATCGACGATGCAAATTCCACCAGAATGTGTTGTATTTCAAGGATTTTGTCTTGCCAGAGAAAACGGACCATCTCCATTTTTCTATTATTAGTCCAGTTGGACAGTTGTGATATTTTAAGTAAAACTTAGAAGGAGAGCTATTTCCAGTGAAGCTTGCGCGTTTTATTTACGAATTTACTTTAGATGAATTATCGGATGCGTGAACGTGTTACGTATTAATCCCAGAGGATGTCCAAAAGAAGCTGTACCATACGAAATGGCATTGCCTATTGACTCGTGAAAAGCACTATTGATTCCATTCTGAATAAAATAATATATTTTACATTATACCAATTAAAAGGAAACTGTACTGACTATTAATACTTTTCATTCAAAAATAATGAATTTTTCAAAATAGTTTTTTTGGCAATGGAAAAAATAATGATAAAAAAGAACTTTTTTTAAATAAAGGAGTAATTTTAACAATCACGATTTTTTATAGTTCTGTTAGGTTTATTGTATACATTCAACATTATTAATTACAAATCAATTTGATTTGATTTTTTTATTTCAGACGACTAATTGTGGCTGCACAATGTCAGCAATTTGATAAAATCTCATTTGCCATCATTGTTGCCTCTCGAACATTTTTAACATATTTTGGTTCATAAAAATTCATACATATTGTACAAAGTGCAAATAAAATATAGGTCCAAACCTAAAATTGATAGTTATAACCGTTTTTCCACAAAAAAATTCACAAAAAATCATTGATATTTTGGTTTTTCAAATCATCACAGACCCCCTTAAACAAGGTCTTACTATTAGTGCACGGCACGGAGAACGGCCGGAATAAATGTTTTTCATGCGTTGTAGTTGGCAACAAATTCGAATATTGACATATTTCGATAGCATATGTCTAGAACATTTTAGTATCAAATTCATGCTAGCAACCCGGTAAAAAATTTTTTATACATTAATATGTATAAATATGTACAAACCATGAAGTAAGAATAAAGAGACTTAACTGTGTAGATTGAAAATGGTCACGAAAAATGTTCCGTGTACTGTCATGTCCGCCGAACGGAATAACTTGCAATATTTCCATCGCCATATGAAATATTTATATGTGTGCAGTATCCTTGCGACTGTGTTGTACATATGTATATTAAATACGTCTTCTAAAAAGTAAGTAGCTTGCCCTCCTAAAATCTGAATAAAAATATACTCATTCGTCGCGTTTTCACTCAAAACGAAAGAATCTGTAAGAAAAATGCGGTGGTCGGCCTTGTGAACCGAGTTATTAAGAGCGATAAAGTTATTCCGTTCGGCGGACATGGCAATACACGTTTTTCGTGACCAACTTTTTTCTCCATGTCCTATTTAATTAAGTCTCCTTACTCTTATTTCATGGTACAAACATACCTAACACGCATAAATATTCGAATAGTGTCTAATTGTGTCCTTACTGGAAAGTACCAATAGTGAAAAGCACAGGAAATAACAAATTTCAACCTATCAGAAACCATGTATACTAAACTGGACGCTTTCTGATAATTTGAAATCTCTTAGGGCGCGTTCACACCTTGATGAAAAAGCAGAAAGCGGAAAAGCAGTGGCCAATCACAACTCGCGCTGATAGTAAGTAGTACAGAAAGCCGAAATTATCGGCTACCAGCGCGAGTTCTGATTGGTTGCTGCTTTTCCATCCAGGTGTGAACGCGCCCTTATGGTTCACCATGATACGGAATTGGCGCAATGAGGAATGGCGGAACGCTCGTGATTGGCGGAGCGCAATTGACGGAATGCTTGCGATTGGACGGACATCGTTCCACATCATGGGACCGCGCCATTATGCTGAATTCACACTGCATCCGATGTGCGTCGTA
>NW_017257819.1:555466-665852 GCF_001594055.1 Mycetomoellerius zeteki | reverse complement strand
GTCGTACGACGAAAATCGGATGCAGTGTGAATCCAACATATGACTTTCATTGTGCGCAGCGTCTCTCCTCACCGTCTCTCGTATTTACATTCTCCATGCGAGATTGCGAGATGTTACCAGTAAATCATCGATACACTCGAGGCGTATTTCCCGAACGGTAAATCCTATAAACTGATAAACCGCAATGCCGTGGATCCCTGGAGATCGAACATCGATTTCAAAAGAAGAAAAGGAGGAGAAGCAGAAAAATGTCAAACGCGGAACGAAACACGCAAGGCAGAATTTTCACCTTGCCGGCGCATGTTGGCGCATGTTGGCGCATGTCAGTATGTCGTATGTCACTCGGCCGGCTGGCGCATTATCGTTGATCCCTGCGTCAATGACACGTCACGACCAGTCATCGATTAAGGCCGAGATGACCGCGGAGTTTTTTGCGGCGTCGAAAACTGCAAATCTTGTGTGGAGATTAAGCCTCCGTGGTAAATCGATTGTATCGTCGGGCAACTCATGTATGATTTCCACAGATGTTCATGCGCTCCAATAAGTAGGTCAGTCAGTCAATAGGTCGATTAGCTGGATTTATATTTACAATTAGATGGATGCGATGAGAGGTGCTCGAATTTCTCGGCCGATCGTCTTTCAGTTACAGAATACTGATTTACAGTGATCGGTAAAAAAAAAGCCACCTTATCTATAAAATTGATTTGCTTCGTAAAGTTTGAACAAATATTTATGTTGTAAACTTTTTGTACTAAAATTTAAAATTTATTCATTAATTAAACGATTTTAATTTAAAAAAGAATTAATTTCATTATTTGTAATGTGATAGAAATGTGTAATGCTATATTTATTTCTAAAAGATATATTTAAGTGTGACAAAATAAAAAGGATAATATATTTTAATTTTAGAAAACAATATAATTCTCTAATTAATAGTTAATATAACTTCCTTTAGCCTTAACACAACTTTTTCAAATCTCTTTGGAATATTTTTAATTAAATTCTTCAAATGTGTGTCCAGATTTTCCCATGCTAGTTATAGTGTTTCAAAATAAGGAGTTCTTATTAGTTATTCTGCATTTATCAATCTTATTATCCAAAATTTCCCACAGATCTTCAGTGTTTAAATAAATTTGAAGACTATGAAGGCTATTCGAGTTATTCGATGTAGTAGAAACAGATAAAAGTTTGACTCTTTTTTACTGTGCATTTCAAGTCATTATCTTGCTAAAAAATAAAATTATTTTCTAGCCCAAGCTTCAACTATTATCGATAATTACCAAAATTTATAACAAATATTTTTTTTAACTTGAAGCAAACCAGTTTTATAGATAAGGTGGCTTTTTATTTTTGCCGATAATTGTAGGTAAGAAAGACTTTATGGTCACTAAAGACTTTATATCATTTTTCTATAATATTATCTAGTAATTATAAACACCTAGTCTGGGTTTCTGTTCTTTATCGAATTTTATCATTCATATAAGATGGCCCGGCCGAGATGAACGTCTTCTCGCTTCGGTCTGAGTATTACATCATCTTACAATTTCTGATAATTTTTACCGAAAATATGACTTGTGCATTAATTTCGACAATTTATAGTTCGACAAATTAACTCGTACATTGCACCTATTTTAGTTCATTTCTTCGACATGAATAATTTGCAAATAGCAAAGAAGAAGTAACAATAAGTTTATTTTTTAGCCCCACAAGGATTTGATTTATATTGAGTCAAATTGATTCTTTAAATAGACCTCATGTCTTTTTTATTTAAGAATTGTTTTGCAATGACGAATAGTTCTTTTTAAATACACGATTTTAAAATCAATTCTTCCATGTATCTTAAGACACGATCTTAATATAACCGAATTTTGACATTATTCCTGATGAGCCCTTATAATCCCACTTTCTTAAAATTTTCACATGTAAGTACTGAAAAAATATCCTTGAGAATGATCATTCTATTTAATTATACACGGAAAAAAAGATTGATTACTGCAGCAAATTAGATAGTAAAATATGGCATAGCATTTTTAATTGGTTGCAGCAGCCAATTAAAAATGCTATTCCATATTTAACCATCTAATTTGCTGCAGCAGCCGATCTTTTTTTTCAGTGTACATATATGAAATATATCCATACGTATTCATACATCCCTTTTTTTTGTAAAATTACTTTTTAGTGTAATAGAAATAATATTATGGTAATGTGAAAACATTAAAAATAATTAAAGGGATAATTTTCGCATTGCTCGTTTTTAGAAAAAAACAAGTTTGGAAAAATGAAAAAAAATTGCTCATATATATACACAAGTATGTATAATTTTATATATAATTATACATAAATTTTTTTACATTTTTTCGAACTTAATTTTTTCTAAAACAAATAGTGCGAAAATTACCTTTTTAATTATTTTAATGTTTTCACATTGATATTATTATTTCTATTATACTAAAAAGTAATTTTACGAGAAAGTAATTTTAAGAGAAAAAAGGATGTATGAACATGTATGGACATATTTCATACAAAATTATATATGTTTATGAATATTTATACATGTTTACGTATGTTTATTTATACATAATTATACATATTCATGATAAATTTTTTACCGGGAAATGTCATCGTATGAGCATTATAGTCTTAAGTTTTGAATACTCTATTATACTAAATTCTTTAGCAGTTAGTTAAACTGTTCTAAACATAATCAATCTTGACGCACGCTCGCGAATTCGATGAAGCTCTGTGGCTCGAGAACAATATTTCGGTGCGAACGCAATACTTTTAAATTTAGAAAAATAATCTTATCTCAAAAAAAAAAAAAAAAGATTTTCAAATATTGCAAAATAAATATTTTTATATATATTTTTACACGTTTAATTAAATATAATTTTTTTACCAAGATACCAGACAGAAAACGCGAGTCCTCTGAAAGATGGAGACGAATCATTGAATACACACGTACGTGTTTTTTCTTTTTGTGTGCGTATTTTAATACTACTTTAAAAAATCCTGGAAACAGATTTTCAAATTTATAAAAGAAAAAAATAATTATACAAAAATTAAGCGTTGTATCGGTAAAACAGACGTCTTTAGGATCCCTTTAACACGTTTTTATACGCATCATCGGCGCCTAGTGCCGCGTACTTTAGAGCTTGGAACTTTTTGGTCTGTCCCGTCGACGTCCCGCCGAGACAGGCGTCTCGTTTCCATTCGCCTTTTTAGTTTACGTCCGACCGCCGGGCGCCGACGACGTCGCGATCGGCTTGCTTATCACCGAAGTAGAACAGTCTGATGTTGATATCTCGTGCTCCCCTCTCCTCTTTCGTTTTCTTCTCTCCCTTTTCTTTGACTATCGTGTTTCTCTCCCTTTGAAACTGTTGCGATTCCGGGAAGTTTGCCAATCGCCAGAAGCATGATGCTTGCCACGTGCTGGAGGATCGTTTAAGTCGGTATGATATAACAAACGCGTCGTTTCTCCAGTCGTAGCTCTGTTCTCTGTAGACGTACTGTATCATATTCTCTTGAAATAAAATAGATGCATAATCGGATGTTGGAGAGAAAAATAGAATGGACAGAGAAATTCATTATTTCTGTTGTACCTGTTTTTGTTTTTTAAATTTTACTTTTCATCGTTTCTCTTTTTTTCTCCCGAACATCTAATAAGAAAATATCTCTACAATAACAATATTTATTAATCTTAGTAGTTTTAGCAATATTATAAATAAAGATTAATAAACATGTTTTTATTAGAAATATTTTATAAAGCTGTAATAAAATAGATATATTATTCTCTTAAAAAATAAACGTATCGTTAGTCATTAAAAAAAATAATTTAAGATTTAAACTTTCATTAAATGTATAAATCTTTTTAAATAAAATCATTTTTGTTTTTACTAATTTTTTTATAACTATTACTCAGAAAAATAATTGAGTGCGTACATTTTAACTAAACACATTGTATATTTGTTTTATTTTACAAAGTATAATTTATAACGAAGGCCTTTTAACTATTAGAAACAAATCTCATTTTTACTCGCCAGCCTTTTTCTTTCTTGACGTGTTGACTCGCGCGGATTTATTGTTCGTTAAATTTTTTCAAGTCGGTTTTACTCAATCTTCAGTTTACTTATGCCAAATAAATTCAATTAAGTCCATCGATTGATCGACAAGGTTGGTAATTAAGGATTGTCGTCTTAAGATGATAATTTTCATAAAGAAAAAAGAGAGAGGGAACATAGAATTCACGCGAAAATCGTATTTCCGAGAGGGGCCGACGTTTATATATATATATATATATATATTATATATATTATATTTTAATATCCTGAATTTCTAAAAACAACTCCGATCCAACTTCCGATAGCTGGATCGATATACTACAAAAGAAAAGATTTAAAAAATTCCTGGCCAAAACTAAAAAAAGTAAAATAAATGCATGTTGGCATTCGAATTAAAATGCACATATTTAAATCAAATAACAAATTAATCAAATGAATATGTAATAAAACGATAAAGTTTATGTTTTAAAAGTACATCATCATATAATTAGCATCGTATTAGCGCCGTACTACAAAGGAAAAGATAAAAAAATTCCTGGCCAAAATTAAAAGAAATAAAATAAATGTATGTTTATGCCAGTTTTAGTTTTGGCCAGGAATTTTTTTTATTTTTTCCTTTGTAATATATCGATTACTCTGTAATCATTTCGTTATTATCTATAGCAATGGCGCTAATACGATGCTAATTATATGATGTACTTTCAAAACATAAACTTTATCGTTTTATTACATATTCATTTGATTAATTTATTATTTGACTTAAATATGTGCATTTTAATTCGTGCTTTATTATTAAACATTAGTTAAACAATAATATATTGTAATGTTATTTTTATTATTAATTTTAACCATGTTTATTTTTCTACGTAGCGATTACCGTTTACATTTTCGCGTGATTTTCGTATGAAAATCTTGCTCTTTAATCCTGTAGAAACGAAATTCCCGTGTCCAACGAACAACACCTACAGGAAGAAACTGGGATTTTATAATTTTCAGAATTCTGATTTCATTTTTGAGGATTTATGGCGTGCCGCGACTATTGTCACGACAAGTTATGGAATCCGCGATTGGTTTAACAATTAAAAATAAAAACTGAACTCTAGTACAATTCCTTTTAAAGATGTACTTGAGTAATTGTTACAAATATATTAATATTTATTCTTTAAACAAACTAAGCATTACATATATCTAAAAGTTACGTTCATAACATTGTTTTTATTGAACAACATATTTTTATACTTTATTCATTTTATTTGTTATTATTTTTATTATTATGAACTAAAATAGTAACAGAATTCTAAATTAATTCTTTTAAATGTGATTTAGAATAATTTAATGTAATGTAATTTTTTTCATAATTTCATCATTTTGAAATATCTTAAAACTGGACTGTAATCGTACACGCGATTGGGAGGGGAGAGGAGCACGTAAGCTTGAATTACACAAAACGCAAACCAGCATTATCGCAAAATAACACGGAGATGATATTCGTGAGGTCTCCTCTTATTCTATGAACATCTTACCTGGATAAGAACATGAAAAAAGATCTTCAAATAGTCACGCACAAATATAGACAGAAACACAGAGAAAAATGTAACAGTAAACAGTAAGTGAATTAGCTAACCACAATGGAGTACGTAAAGCAATAACTTTACGTTGTCTATTAATTGGCCGATTCGCTTACTGTTTACTGCTACATTTTTCCCACTTACTGTTTACTGCGACATCTTATTGTCTTACATTTTTGTATATATCATGGTGTAATAAGCCATAGCACACAAAAAAACTTAGATATTAAACAAACAAGCAAATTGATCAATCATAGGCTACGTTCGGAAACATCGCTCAGATGCCTCCGATGTCTCGGATTCGTCATCTGTCCTTCTTTAACATTAAATGTTAAACGAGGACAGATGATAAATCCGAGGCATCGGAGGCATCCGAGCGACGTTTCCGAACGCCGCCATAGTAAAGGCTATAACATAAGCAGTAGCAAGTCCAAAACATATTGATTTCCTTATTACTTACATCTTATTTAAACTTGCTTAAGTTTTTCTGTTTTATGGCCCTATTTCGTTACACTACTGGGGTAAAAGACTCAATTACTGACAGTGCCCCAAATACTGGCAATCTGATTTTAAATGTTTTTCGAATATATAAATCATATTATAAGTAAAATTGTATTTAATTTTACTTATAAGTAGACATTTTCAAAATTTAAATAAAATTATAGATAAATTATAAAATACATATAATTTATATATTCAAAAAAGCATTTAAAATCAGATTGCCAGTATTTGGGATACTGAATCTTTTATATGATCATTCCGTCCCATGTACATCAAATGTGTCTGATGCAACAATGGCTTAGCGACACGCGAGAATCCATTTTAGGTTCTAAATTGAAACGTGAAACGAATTAACATATTGACTGCCATGATAGTCATTTGTAATAAATGTTTATTTTACGTTGTTATCTAGCCATTTACATCATTCAAAATTTTACGTTAAGTGACATTTATTTTTATTCAACAATAAGGAATAGAAGTAATGGCTCTAACGGTCAAAGCTAGATCTTTAATGTTTAAATAATTCAATCTGAATTATTATATACTATATGTATATGTACATGTATATATATCATATTTGTAGTCATTCACACTGTGTGCCGAATTGGGTTTTCAGACTTATAAACGCAATTAAACTATAATTTATTTATTTTTATAATATTATTAATAACTTTTAACTGTTAATCTGTTAAAGTTATTAATCGATTACACGTAATTGGACAACCTAAGCTTTGCAATTTTTTTCTAATTTTTTTCGAAGTCCAAAATTGAAAATTGATGGTTAGATTTAAAAGAGGAAACACTTTTGAACATTAAAAAAAAATTTAAATAAAAAACACTTTCAAATATTTATATGTGTGCAATGAAAATTCTAAGAAAAAATAGCATTAAGTCATATTGGATATATGTATTGGGTACCCAATATAGCCTAAATATATATTATCCCCTTTTCATAAAAAATGTTAGAGAAATAGAAAATAAAGTGATTCACACAATGTCATTTTTATAATATTATAAGTTTATTAACATATTGATGTTTTTTAACATGAAAAGTCTAGATTATCAAATCGAATATTAAGCCGAACTTTAGATCGTGAGTATTTCATTATTTTTTACCGAGCCGTGTAACAAATACTTATCGAAATTATTGTTCGAGGTTCAGCTAGATGATCTAGACGCACTTTCAAAATACACAAAATCCTATTTTCCAAACGATTAACTTATCTACTTATTTACTTATCTACTTATTTACTTATCTCCGCGATGTAGACATAAGTTTAGCAAGTGAATTAAAATAGTCTTGGCTTTCTTATATTTTGATTAGAATAGTCTGGAATAATAAAAGTAACAAAAAAAAACATTACAATTGATGTATGTAAAACATTCAGTATGCCTATGTCATACTGGTTCTATATAAATAAAGAAGAAAATAATTACTATATAAACAAAATAAAGAAAAGAAGCATTCAAGTCATGCGCAGGATCTTTTTGGCGCAGTCGTTATATTATATTTAAAATATGTATATAAAAAACAATTAATCATAAATATTTTGGCCAAAATTAGGTCATCTTCAGTATATCATAACAATAAAAAATAAGTGTATAATTTAAAATAATAATA
Source organism: Mycetomoellerius zeteki (assembly GCF_001594055.1). Classification (NCBI taxonomy): domain Eukaryota; kingdom Metazoa; phylum Arthropoda; class Insecta; order Hymenoptera; family Formicidae; genus Mycetomoellerius; species Mycetomoellerius zeteki. The sequence goes on along the minus strand of NW_017257819.1, from coordinate 658,104 downwards.
AAGTACTAATATAATAAAAGTGTTATATTAATGCGATCAAAAATATAGGATATAAACGTTATACGAAAAAATTAGATTATTTAGTGTTGTTACAGTCGAAAATTTACATGTAAAGGATGCTTGTGGTCACATTTCTAACAGTGTAAAGTATAAGTGCAGACCTACAAATGTGCACTACAAATATTAATAACCATCTCTTGGTAGTCATAGAAAGCAATTACTTATCTACAAAATATTATATCATGATCTTGTTCTGCATTTTATTTTACTAACAACAAAATGAATAGCTGAGCAATAAATTGATGCAATCGAGTCCGATCGACAGCCTGTACGACTTATCAGTGGTGTCTGTTGAGTTCATCGTGTAATTAGTGTAATTATACACAAACAGCGTATAAGTCATATTGAATACTAGGTCATAGGGTCCAATTACTTTAGATCTTTTTAAATAAGATCATTTTTCTCTCTAAGAAAATTTTTTTATAGATGTTATTTTAAAAAAGAATATACTTATACAATATAATAATGAAAACTTTGCTGTAATTTCTACTGTTCCTATAAAACATAATTTGCTAAGCAGACAATATGTTAAAATCTGTTATGCAAAATCGTACAAATGGCTGTCTTCCTTCTCTTTGTTTTGTTTTTTGGTACTATGTGCGATATATTTTGTTACTCAATGTGTGTCTATCGCTCGAACCATCAGCATCTCTGTGAGAAATCTCGTTCTTCTTTTTGTTATGTAAGTTCAAATTAACTTGTTTTTTTTTAATGTTTCCTCTTTTTTAAAAAAATCAATATTGACCAATCTTCTCATATTTGTTTTAAATAGTAAATCGCACAATTTAATAATAATATGGTTGCTCACACATGGTTAGCACAATTTGTTTGACTTCGTATAAGTGTTATTAATTTTCATAAATTTATGATTCTCCGACATTATAACAATATATAAATATTGTAATTTTATATAGCAATCGGACAATTTGATGATCAAGTTTCGACAAGTTTAGGACATTCAATAGATTGACCATTAACTCATGTATTAGAGCATTCTCTCTTTAATGCGTTTTTTCCGAATATTTTGCTATATTAATTTTGTTTACGTTTTCAATGTTCCGTGTTATTGTACTGAAGAGGGTTGAAACGTATATACAGGGTGTTTCCAAATTAAATGGCAAAACTTCGGGAGCGTGTAGAGGAGTAAAAAACTAAGAAAAAAAGTCCTATAGACATATGCTCCTTTTTGCTTTGTTTCGCAGGAAATCACGAAAAAAGAAAAAAATATATTTAATTTATTATTTTAATTATTTTATTTATAAACTTTTTAATGAAGATTTTGTTCGAAATGTGCACCTCTTGCAGCAATACAAGCATTGCATCTGTCAAACACGGCTCTTGTAGCAGCCAGGCACTGTTCTTGCGATATTCTGTTCGCTGCAGCTACGATACGATTTCTCAAATGTTGCTCTGATTGAATAGGCGAAGAATAAACTTCTTGCTTCAGAGTACCCCATGCATAGAAATCTAATGGCGTTAAGTCGGGCGAACGAGTTGCCCAATGTACTGCTCCTCCACGTCCAATCCATCGTTGTGGGAATTTTCTATCTAACCAGGTTCTAGCGACTCTGCTGTAATGAGCAGGGCATCCATCTAATTGAAACCACATTTCAGTACGTTGTTGTAATGGGATGTTTTCTAAATAGTCAGAAAATTCATTCTCCAAGAAATTTAGAAAACGGTCCCCATTTAATCTTGCAGGTAAAAAAAACGGTCCCACTAAAACGTCGTTCCAAATTCCAAGCCAGACATTAACAGAAAACTCTTGCTGAAATTTGTATTCTCTAACAGACCTGGGATTTTGATGAGCCCATAATTCCTTTGATTAATTATTCCACCTCTGGTAAATGTTGCCTCATCTGACCACATTATTTTAGATGGAAATAAAATATCATTGTGGCATGTCTGAAGGTACCAGTTACAAAAGTTCAATCTGTTCCAATGATCTTGAGGTAATAAATTTTGCACTTTTTGAATGTGGTAGGGATAGCGATTATCTCCTTTTACAGTTCGCCAAATTGTTTGTGGTGACACTCCCAATACAGCCGACGCATTCCGAACGCTGGTCTCAGGATGATTGTCAAAATGTTGTAAAATACGATTCCCTGCCTGCAAATCTCTTCGTAACGCTGCTTGAAATCGGTTGTTTTCTTGTCGAATTGAAAATGTTCCAGTCTCTCGCAATCTATTAAATGTCAACATAAACACTCTTCGGTTTGGCACTCTTCTGTTTGGAAATCGTCGTGCATATTCTCGCACCGCCTTTAAAGCATTACCGTTGCAGAAACCGTATACAAAAACCATATCAGCATATTCACTATTAGAATACGTACGCGGCATATTGCAAAAGACAAAATTCATCTACTGTTAAAGGCTTTCAAAGAGCGACTGACAAATTCATAACAGAAAGTGGAAAATGTAATCAAATATGTCGGTGCTAGATATGGCAAGAAATGTAAACATTTTTTTTCGATTTCTCTGAAACGGAGCAAAAACGAGCATATGTCTATAGGACTTTTTTTCTTAGTTTTTTACTCCTCTACACGCTCCCGAAGTTTTGCCATTTAATTTGGAAACACCCTGTATAGTATATTCACTTTTCTAATAAATGATTTTATAATTTACACTCGAACATCCTGTGTTGTTATCAGCATTATTAACATTTTTTATTGTAATAGATTTAATCTAGTGAGCCTATTTCATTTATTAATTTATTTATTTTAAACAGATTACGCTGATTAATAAAGATAAATCTTTTTTTGAAATTATAATGATTTGCTGTACTATCTGGTTTTCTAATAATATCCCGATCAAATGAAAACAATAACTTTAGCAAACTACGAAGATAACTCGCCTTTCCTTTTCCTGTACAATACGAAATTGAAATGTATACGTTTATGTGTGCTGGTCTAAGTTCCGATAGTGGAGACCTTACATTAAGGCTATCGTTTTGATAACGAAGAACCCTCTCTAATCTATATATAAATGATATGCTTTACTGCGTTTTCTGCCATGCTTTTAGTTTGTGCCGCGTTGCGCCGAGATCTGTGCAAGGAGAAAAAGTAATTTATATATTTGTTTTAGCTTCAGCTTTTTAAGAAGCTCAGAAAGAAGCGTGTGATCGATGAAATATCGATGAATTATTGAATTGTTGTGGGCTATTAATATAAACGTTTAACAGAAAGCGATGCCTATGCAGGCTCGTTTTGCGATAGGAACCGAGATTAGACTATGACTATATCCTTAAATAAAGACAAGCGGAAGAAACTGCACACAGTGGTCTGAATTCAAAAAATTGGCCAAAAGTTTTTATTATTTTGTATCATAGGATAACAAAATTATATACACATATGTGATATTGAAATTAGCACTAATTTACTGTGATATTTTAATTCATAATAATTAACAAAATAAAATAATAGTAATAATAATGAATTAAGAATCTTCTTTATCTGTAATGTTGACTTTTTTAGAATACTAAAATAATCTATATAAAAATGAAATTTATATAGATTGAAAGATTTTTGAAAATATTGAAATATGACAATTTGGAATATGACATTATAATTATATAATTTCAAAATTCAAAATCTTTATGACAGATCAACAATCTCATAAATCTCATTATATAAATATAATTAAATAATAATATTTATGAGGTTACGAATTTTCAAAATGATGATAAGATTATACAAGCCATACTACTCAATTTAATATGAACTGATTTTAATACAATACATTGAAATAGATTTAAAGTAAATAATCGGACGTTTGATAAAAGTTGTAATAACCCTTATTATTTACATATTAAGACTATTATTAAATAAAAATAATCCATTATCATAAATATAATATCTTAAGCATTTTTAATAAATATGTGACATGCATAGATTTTTAAAATTGTGTTTATTAAATAGTAAATAAAGAGCAAAATACCCAAACATAGAGCTTTTTCGCGCAACAGTTCTATTCAAAGTTCATTACAAAAGATCATACGTTTCAAGTAGTTTCAACACCATAATTATGTCATCATCAGTGTATGTCGTTAATAATATCGCTAAAATTAAAATTACAACTATTAAAATGTATCTGAATCAATAAATTATTTACAATTTGAAACTTGTCCATTATAAAATAAGATCGCGCAGGCTATAATTGTGATCAAATCGCAATCCTGTACACAATCGCCTCGTTCTAGTTTTTATTAATAAATGTGAACTTTGTGTAACACAGGAGTTCCAATTTCTAATCAAACGATGAATTGTGTTTGTTAGACTCTGTTATCATATTATGCAACATACAAGATCGTGAAATGAAAGTATATACCAAATTTACCTGTGTAAAGCACCACGCGATTATCTCTAACATTAATCTTAATTAGAAAATTCTAAAACGCGCCCAGCTGAAGATGTCAAAATCTTAACATTCTTGATTGTGAGTGAGAGAGATTGAGATAGTGGTAATATAAAAGAAAGGAAAAAGGAGGGATAATGTAATGAGATTAAATAATATGCTATGTGACGGATCCACCAGGAATTACTGTGTATCATCTCTAATATTATCCTTTTATAAATAAAATGATGATTTTACATCTAAAATCGACAATTTATTCTAATCTATTTCTTTTTTATTATGAATTTAACGTTTTTCCTTTAATAAATTAATATATAAAATGTTCATTTTCATAAAAATCAATATTTTGAAATATGTATTTCTTCAGTAAATGTGTTCTGTAGAAAATAAAAATGTTTAGTTTTTTGTTCCATGTTTAACCAAGTGGCAGAACCCCGCAACGCCGATTTGATAAATGGGCAGTCAGTGAAACGGCTCTAACTTCGCCATTAATTTTGCTCAATTAAAAAAAAAATTAATATACGATTTTATATTCGTAAATAAGAATTGTACTAATACAAAAACCTTAAAATAAACTTTTCATTACTTCCATTGTTTTGCCAAAAATTCTTAAGTTATTAATGATTTTTAGGTTGTTAAGATGGTCTATAATCCCTTTACGAGAAAATATTACTCTGGCAGAGTATATAAGAACAGAGTCCGTTCCTTACTGCGCAACAGCATTATAATAATAATAATAACAAAACTTTCGTAAAGATTTATAGAGTAGGCCTTCAGGATGTCTGTTTTCTGTCTGTCTAAGTGTCTACAATCATGCGTTGTACGAAACAAAAAACACCGGAGGGTTACGATAGATCGTTCGATCCAGAAGAGAGGAATCAAATATTGTGCAAAGAATTTTTGTAATGTGAGCCGACATATCTCACTATCTCAGCAAACAATATATATATATATGTTGTTATTCCAGTTTTTTAAGTGAATTGCATTAATTATTGCATAAAACATCTGTCAAAGTAGCATTTGCTTTGTCAGAATAGCAAAATAAAATCCGAAATTATTTTGACACAATTACTTTGTTAAGGTAAATTACAGATAAATCGTTTATAAACTTTATTAAAATTACGAATTAAACGTATGTACTTTGGTCATGATGTGCGAAAGAATTTGAATTTATATTTCGCGAACGACAGTGATTTCGACTTGATGTGATTACATTGCAATAAAAGTTTACTAACCTATATATTGTTGACAGACAATATACAACTGAAATAATTAAACACTTTTTGTTTTTAAGAACGTAAAAATTCAGTTTTTAGGAATGAAGGAAATACGGATTTAATATTCATTGTAAAGTAATAGTCTGTAGTTTTTCTTTATATTGAAAATGTAAAAAAAAAGTCAAGTTATTTTTTTAAGTAGAATTTCTGCTTAACATATTGGTTATCAAATATGAATGACATGTAAACGTTGTTCACGTATGAATGATACTTGGTTTCGTAGCGAAATCCAAGTAAACCACAACGCGTTTTTTTTTATAATTTACTTTTCTTTGCCATAAAGCATTATTTTCAATTAAAATATTACAAGATATAGTAATGTTTCACGGCGAAAATAATAAATAATAAAAACATCTTTAACTTCCTGGAAGTTTATTATAAAGTTGAATATTATTTATACAGAACGTCCCGCAAAAATTACAAAATGGTAGAGGACTTCGACTCAGTTTAGTCCGTTCTATCTAAACAAGAGCGCTTTGTCATTAATTGCGAGACACCCTGTATATGAATGATGTGACAGTCAGTCCATTAATAATTTACTCGTAATAGAAATACTTGCATTTTTATCATAGAAAAATAATTATATTATACTGTTTAATAATTTTATAGAATGACAGTCGTATATTGCATCTTTCATGGCATTTGAATAGAGATTCTCTACTTTCTCATAAAAAAAGACCAACATTGTGATAATTGTATTAATCAATAATGAGAGTCATCAGTTTCTATTAAGTTACTTCGTTCCCGATATGATGATTATAAACTTGATATTTCGCTGTTTTGATCATTATCAAGATTTGCAATGTGAGATATATATATATATATAATAGTATGTAAATCACATGCGACACATAAGAGAAGAAAGCTGTATCATGCTATATTTTTATCGTGCTATATCACAACAGTTTTATTATCATTCACTTCGACTTTGATCGCGAACGTTCGATCGGTACGTAAGTAGACCGTTCAGGAAGCGAAATGTTCCTCACGCGACACACACACACACGAGGTCCTATCTTACATCGATGTGTCAAATCATCAGTTAAACGGTTAAGTCGCAGTCTTTGAAACTACATCATCCGGCTTCAAAGACAATTATCAAGCTCGCATCGCGGACTTTTGTGTAGTAGCAAATGAGACAGTAAATATGTCATTGCGCATCTTCCAGTGCGATGAACTCTCGAAAAATTTTTTTCAGACAAGATTCATCTTGGCACGTTCCAAAAAAATAGTTACACTCTTCCTGTCTGCAGATGTATAATATGCCATTAAAAGAAGAAAAGTCCGATTTTTGGGCCCCCTGCGGAACCTTATCAACACCTTTCATTGCAAATATATATTAAATACGTATCTATATTGCATTTACATTGTGTTTCATTTCATATCAAATATAATGTATTAAATACATAATTAACGCAATGAATATGAAATATCCAAGTCGAAATACGTATTTAATACGCATGTAACATGTAGCAGATATATTGTGCATATTCAAGTCGAAATACGTATATAATACGTATGTAATATATAGGAGGTATATTGTGCATTTAAATGTATGAATATCAAATACGAAGTTGATTTATATACAACAGAATGTAGAACGTAATAATACGTTATAAGATGGCGTACTGTAGTAACACCACATAACATTAAAAAAATCATAAACGGATAGTTTTGAGCGTGTCTGTGCATGGTTATAATCGACTGTATCTAAGAATAACAAATTTAACAATATTAAAGTATCATATTAGACCGCGATGTGAACACTGAATGCTAGTTCTGCCAATGAAAAACGCTATTATATGCGTAATTAGATAAATTCCTGCGGTAAATACAAAAAGAATGTCAGAATTCTATTTTTTAGTAGAGGAATAAAACTCAAAAACTGATAACTGTATATACGCTCTAATTACGATTAAAATTTTTATGTAAATAGAAATAAAATAACGATAAAAGTAACTAGTGAAATCGTTACCATTACCCCAAAAATGTAACTGCGTTACCATGAACGTTACTCAGAAAAAAATGTAACGTCGTTACCCAATCGTTACCGAAAAAAGTAACTTATAACGATAACGACGTTACAAATAACGCATTACTTGCCAACCCTGCCTTTCTGCTATGCTTATGCAGCTTATGGACTTCAGCATAAAGATGGTCGTAACTGAGTTGTGAAACGTGAATCATAGTCATAGGTCAACGCACAATGCGTAGGTTTTGGTCAACCTACAAGTACGACTTATCTTTGTGCTTAGATCCTATATCGTTTTGTGGTGGCCCTTATATGTAGGATTGCAGCAATCAAATTTTTTATTTCAAAAATTTTTATTTCAAAAAAAATAAATCTGAGCGTACTCTGTAAGGCAAGTTGACTACGAATCTATTGATTAAATAAAAACAATGATAACGAATTCAAAATGGCCAAAATGTTTGTGCTCGATTAAAGTTACTACGTTTTAATATATTTCGTACAATAAAATTAATACGCTATCTTTCGACGTCTTTTATTGCGCACTGCTAAAGTAGAATTAAGGAAAAATTCGAATTAAAAAAAATTCTGAAAAAATGGGGGATACTAGAAAGCTGGTCATTATTTGCTTCATCCGATGAAAATGATCTACTTGACTCCTCTCAGTCAAATCCAGAGACAACGGCGAGGACTAGTAATCATTTCATTATTTTTTATCTTTTTTTATATTTTTCTTTTTTACATTTTTTTTGCGTTTTGTGTATATCTTTTATTGTTAGATTTTTTAAATGTATCTATTAACTTTTTTGGAAAGCATCTTCAATGTCTATTCATTATCTTTGGAATCATTATACAGGACCTCAAAAAAATAAAGGTTCTATTCTTGAAAGAAGACCACTTATTTTCTACATATTTTAACGTTCTAAAACAAAATCCGCTGTCGGAAAATTTGTATCATGTCAAATTTCTGAGATACACGGTGTACCAAATGGTCCAAAATTGTATAAATTATATTACACAAATCATAAAATTAATATCTAACTAGACTCAAAAGCTCTAACAAAAAAGTTTAAGAACCAATCAACCAATCACGTAAAAAAAACCAGCTAAGACAATATCTGGGGTGATCCAGCTAGCTAAGGCAAGATCGAGAATGAGTGAAAGTAGAGAGAGAATTCATTAATGCTACTCCTTTCTACTCACTTCTTTGTATAATCGTATTTTTTTGTCTTCAAATTGCTTTTTTTATTCAGTTCACTTTCTTTTTTGTGTCCCTTCTTAGTGACCAGTAATGAATGAAGATACTAGGGAGATAGATGGGACGTGAAAATATGATGGCGGATTACTGCTGGTTTAAATTTACAAAGAGATACCGAATCTCTTGACTCTGTCCATCTAGAGTTTTTGTCGACGTCTTGATGTTTCCTCTCTTAAACGACATGTCATTAGTTCGTCAGACATGTGCTATGTAATCAAGAGTTAGTTTAGTGAGACATGTGCTATACATCGAGAGTTAGTTTAGTCTAGTGTTAGCTTCAATATATAACTCGCACACTCACAGCATTCAGTAATACCACAACTATGATGATTTAATGTAAGTTCCTATATTATACTTTTATATTTATACTTATATTTCAATTTTATATTTTATATCGTTATATATTCTATTAATCTATTACTTTAACTCACTATTTATTGTAATTCCTTTAAGATATATTCAAATAAACTCGACGGTAGAGTTGGACAAAACTGTAATTCAATTAACAATTACAATTCATAATGTAATTCTTAATTTAATTACGAAATGTAATTACTAATTGAATTAAGCATTACATTGTAAATTGTAATTGTTAATTGAATTACAGTTTTGCCCAACTGTGCTCGACGGGATATTTCTATATTACATTGTATTTGACAACGTTTTGCTGTATTATATGAATGACTACATGAATTCTACGCGTTACATTTTGGACGATTTATTTGCGACTTTATTCTCTAATGATGAAATTCTGTAAATCCGTTACTTACTAAATTGTATTGAAAATTATCTAAACATAGTGTCGAAACGTTTATAGTAATCTATATAATAAAAATAAAGAAACACACAGGAATAGCCAGTGTATGATCATTATAGGCATTTTTTTTTCAAATTATACAAGTTATTTCGGTTTAAAGTTTTGCGGACGACCAACTACCTTTTCAGTTTCAGCTCTGCGGTGTGGCTAACTCTCGCATTGATCAGATGACAACATGTTAACACGTTAATCTTCAATGCGACAGTCGGAAGTTAGCGACAACGCAGGACCGAAGTTGAAAAGGTATTAGTCGCCCGCAAAATTTTAAACTGAAATAATTTACATAATTTGAACAATTTTGTTATGTCATACATCGTTGTATTCGTTAGAACGAACGCTATAACTTTTATTATATCGTAATATTTACTTTATGCGCAAAAATTGTGCGTACCTCTCCTTTCTCTAACATTGATAATTTTTCTAAGTAATCACTGTGCAATGGAGTTTAGTTAATTTGATATTATATTTGTTAGATTTATTTCTATTAGTCTATGATATAAAAAAGGAGTGGCTACTTATACGGGGATATACCTTATACATATACTTGTAATCATGATATAAGGTATTCTATTCTCAAGAATGCGCAGTCATCTTGAACATGTGACTGCTCTTTGACCAATCAAAACGTTATCCCAAATTGTAAAAAGGAACCTGATTGCTACCATGTGCATTCCACTTTGCAAGCATTTGATTGGTGGTTCTGATTTAGTCTGCCGCCATTATGTAACAATGGAATACTTTATATTCTTATACCATGCCTGTATCTCTGAAAAATTTAAAAGATTTTTTAAAACAACCTACAATATGCATGGCGGACACTGGCCTCAACAAATTGAATACTTTTATTAGAGTACAAAAAGAGAATTTATCTACTCTCTTGCACTCAAATGTCGTACAGAATTGATTGCAGTGATAACGACCTCATACGTAAGCCAAACCGGACATTTATTAAAAACGAGAATATGAACATAAGAACTAAACAGAAACTAACATTCTATTGTTCCAGAATATAAAGTTAATTTTGGACATGAATTCGATTAGAACGATATTAGATTTTAGACGAAGAAAAAATTTTAAATAAAACATTAATTTCATTTATATACATTCATTTACATACTTCATTTATTAATTAATTCTTTGTATAAACATGTTTATCCGTTCGATAGTCTCTCATAAGCTCACAACATCTCACACGTTACACTTGTCATTTTTGTTAAAAATATTAAATTTGGCAACCTTAGCCACTTAAAATGTAACACTACGAAATTAGATCACGTGATCTATTTGAAAGAATTTGACATTTCTTTATAAATAACTTATGATTGTCGTATGATATAACGACTTAACGTTTTAGTAGTTAAAAAGCATCAAAAAGGAAGCTGATTTTATGTTTATTCAGAAAATAGAGGTAGTTACTAATAATATTTAGTAAATGAACCATTTTACCCCACGGTCCATCTTATCCCACCTTCCTCTACTCAATTCTTTAAGGTCATATGAATGATATCGCCACTTTTAAAAATGGAATTATGAATTTTTTTTTACATAATAAGTGATTCCTTTGATTATTTCGCATATAAAAGTAGCAGGGTAAAGCTTGGGCATGAATTCGATTCGATTAACACGTATTTTATTCATTTGTCTTAGAATTTACGTTTTAAAATACATTATTTTTATGTTACTTGTTATATTAAAGAGTTCAACACAAACTGTTAACACAAACGTGAGTGGACCGTTTCCAACACAAATATACAAATTTTTTTACTGTGTTCAAGATATTTTATATTTTATTCTAGCACAGTTTGACATGAAATATAGAATATCTTGTAAATTATTTATTTTTTGGAACTGTATCTTAATATACTTTTATGCACAGGATAATGCGATGAATGAATTGTTGTAAAGAAAGTACATAGCTTTTTAAAAAAGACATGTAGTTGCAAATTACATAATTTTTTGTGCACTTTAGCGTATAAAATTCGAAATAAAATATTTTTTTGTTTATTTTTACAGTTTAATTTTACGGTTATTTTACAGTTTAGTTTTACAGTTATTTCTTCAACGAGCCAATCAACACAGATAACCGACGATAACAATGGCGATCGGTGAAGAAGCCGGTAATGGGGACATTAGCGGCTTCGGACTAGAAGATAACGCTACCGGATCGATCCGAATAATCAATCGCACAACTGCAGATGATCCAATCGGCACGTCAAGTCATGTTCAGGCCGACCTCGATAATTTCGATTCAGGCAATCCCCTTCTGGCCGAGAGCGCGGCAGTAACGATTGATGCACCGATCGGGAAGCTAAGGAGACTACATAAAATGGAGAATGCCGTGGCGGATGGTAGCGTGATGTGCCGAAAAGGAGATTTTGATGACGAAAACCACGCAAACGAGCCGACAAATACAATCATCGAGCCACCTGATGGTGGTCTCAGGGCCTGGATGATTATGATCGGTAGCTTCACAATCAACGGTGTACTCTTCAGCATCATCAACTCGTATTCCCTCATCTATCAGGAGCTACAAAAACGACTGATAGAAGCCGGCGAAACCGAAGTTTCTTCCAAAGCAGGTAAACTGATAGAAGTTGGCGAAACTTTTCTGCGATATTAACTGTGAAAGAGATAATATTGGCACATTAATTTTACTTTTTAATTTTGTAAGAAATAATTATCGTAAGCATGTTTTATCGATTTGATATTCTGTTGTAATATCTTGGAAAACATAAAATTTATAAACAAATAACAAAAATATGGACTATAGGAGTCAGCGCGAGGAGTAGTGCGCAAATCAACAATGTCGATTTTAAAATTAATAAATGTAATGTAACATAAAATGAATGTTTCGGCTCTAGATTTCAGTCATCTTCAGCACAATTTACAAATTAAAAATTAAACAAGGTAAAAAATTAAAAATTACAAAGAATCAAAATATAGCCGCATTTACAAATTTAAAAATTAAAAAGATCACACAGTATGGTCGCATTTACATCACTATCATAAAATTTATTTGCTTTAATTAGCTTCAATAATGATAATATTATGATACAGTCGTTTGATCACAACATATTTTTATATGAGAAAGTTTTTTCTCTCTTATTGTATCGTTAACCTACCGTAGAATTGAATATACATCAATTTCAGTACTTCAACTCCATTATATAAAAAAATTAGACATTTCTATGGCAACTCGATTTACTAAAGAACCACCTTAAGCAGGTGTTCAATCAAAAGAATTTCTCCGAATAATAAAAAAAGTGATATAAAAATGTACACATATTCATGCTGTTTAAACACTAGGTATTGAATTGCTAAATTTGTAAGGGAATGCTGAGTGTTTCAAGTGTTTCAAGAAGAATTAAATAAAGGAATTAACTCTTTTCTTTAAATATTAATAACAGGAACACAATGACTCATGGAATTATCTAATGGAATTATCTGAACGACACATAAATTAAAAGTCACGAGAGTGATTGTTTATATAGACAGAGCCCTTAAATACCTAGAATCTAAATTGTACGACAATTAGACAGTCATTTATAGTAATAGAAGCTAATTCATGCTACTCTCTTGTTGATGCTGCTTCATCAACTTAATCATCGATCCTCATAATGAAAAGAGAAATATAATTCATAAATTGTTAACCTAGATGCGCTGTTAATTTATAACATGCATTCGATCGATTCAACTCTCTCATTCAGAGTAATTAACTTGCCTATTATTGATATATGCATGTTTATTATCCCAGAGAGATTTTTAATGATCTCTTTATTATTTTTTATGAAACGATGAAAATGCCTATTGTACTCGAGGCCTGATATTTATTTGACAGAATTTTAACCTATTTAATTACATGAAATTTAATTACAGATATAAAAAATATAAATATTGAGAATATTAATTAAGATATAATAAAACAGCAAATAACGAAATTTTGAAATTAAAAGAAATAAACAATGCCTCCCATTTTACAAAAAGAATCGATTCTGTATTTTATTATTCATAAGATAACTTGGCGAAATTGTTTCAGCTTTAGTAGGTTCGCTAACTATTGGAACTACATTCTTTCTGTCTCCGGTCGCCGGTATATTAACGGATAAATTCGGCATCCAAACAACTACCTTCGTGGGAGGTGTAATTGCATCCGTTGGCCTGCTTCTTTCCTCGCTGCTGACGGCCAAGGTAACGGAAGATAAAAGAGATACTTCTAATAATTGTAATCTCTATTCAAATTTGTTTCGGAATTGTACACATTACCGTTATATGTGTCTGTCAGGTGGAATTGCTCTTTTTAACGTATGGTGTTATGTACGGGCTTGGTGCAAGTCTTGCTTATACCCCTAGTCTAGCGATATTGGGTCACTACTTCAAAAAATATCTGGGGCTGGTGAACGGCATTGTCACAGCCGGGAGCTCAATATTTACGACACTATTGCCATCTCTAATGGAGGTCCTGATATTGCGTTTAGGCCTAGAAGGAACACTGAGGAGCTTGGCCGTACTCACAGCTATCGTCATGGCTTGCGCAATTCTTTTTAAGCCAATTCCACGTAAGTTTTTTTTGAAACTGCATTTATGTAAGTTACGTACATCTCTAGAACAAATTTTCCTTAGAATTTTTCGTAGAATTTTGTGCAGAATTATTCAGAATTTCTATATAAATTAAAAAATTTTTCACAATTTCTGTATAATTTTATTTCAATATAATTTTTTAAAATAACTTTTTCAAAAATATCTCAGATTTTTTTTAAGACGTTATTTTTTAAAACTTATTTGTTAATAACTTTTTAACGAATAACGAGCGACGGCTAAAACCTGTTGAAAGTCATTCAAGATTATGACCTTAACAATATATGTCAAGGTCAAAGTTATTGAGGCCGGGTCGGTACTTTTAGACAGAGACATATTAACAAGCACTTTCTTTTCAGTAACATCTCAAGGAGACAAATCGCACAAAAAGAAATCTCTACGAAATCATCTAAAAGAATTCGTAAACGTATCTATCTGGAAGAAAAAACGATACGTCGTATGGGCTATTTCTATTCCTCTCGCTCTTTTTGGGTAAGTCGGTTGTTTGTGCATAATTATACTTACAATAGCCCGGAAAACTAACGATTATGGATAAAATACAATACAATGGTTATCTTGGTTCATAACATAAATATAGTGAAGATTAATTAAACCAAAATAGACGATTTCAATAAATCCCCGTTACAAAAATCGAATTCAAATAGATGATCTCAATAAATCATTATAATTGCAAACTGATCATCGTCTGATTACTTTGTATAATTTATAATTTTCTTTCTTTGGAATGGTGGTCTATTAATGCTGCTACAATTTATTGCAACGCAGCAAGGCATCTTGAAATTGCAATTTACATTTACTTTGTCACTACGTTTTTGTCACTAATCGTACTATAATCTATCAATCAAGTGGAACCAAAATGGCGAATGAGAATACCTACATCTCTAGTGCCTTGTTAACGCTCTTGGCGCTTTTGTTCGCGATCGAATGCGAGGGGAAAGCCCCGATTAGTCCATAGAAAAAGGGGCGCGGTTGCACGCGCAGATCGGTTTTTAGGAACAATCAGCTGGGAGCGACCTTCGCCAGTTCACTTTTTGTTAAGACGCGTGTGCATAAACATGAATAAAGTGTATTTTCTAAAAAGTACTACCAATGTCTTTGATTATCTCAATTAGAGATTTCGCCTGATTATATCTAGCACCTCTTTCTTATTTGAATAAAAAAAATTGAACTTTTTCCATACGAATTCTGTTTTATTTCATTTTTATAGAAATAAAGAAACTCTATTATTATTTTAGATACTTCGTTCCATACGTTCACATAGGAAAGTTCGTGACTATGACGTTCAAAGACTCCGATAGCAAGTTGCCGGTCATGTGTATTGGTATCACCTCCGGTATTGGCCGTTTGATTTTTGGCTACATCGCCGACCTACCGAAAGTAAACCGAATATTCTTGCAGCAAGTGAGTACTCGATAAGACCTTCGAGCTTCTAACGATATGTTTAAAATTCTTTTTTTTTATAAAATAAAATACCTTGGCACTTTTCTTTCTTTTGCTAAAATCTTAATACAAAAAAATGAAGAACTATTTTTTTTCAGATATCATTTGTGAGTATCGGCATCCTCACGATGCTCCTTCCAGTAACTAAATCCTTCCTCATGCTCCTCATCATTTCGTTGGGGATGGGGCTGTTCGATGGATGCTTCATATCGTTACTTGGTCCGATCGCGTTCGATATTTGCGGCCGTAGCGGCGCAACTCAGGCCATAGGCTTTCTTCTGGGGATGTGTTCTATACCTTTAACGGTTGGTCCACCAATCGCAGGCCTCCTATACGATCATACTGGTAATGATTTTTATAATGCAGGATTCACACTGCAAATATTTTATTATAATATGTAATAAATATTCACTTTAGGGGATACTTGTCCGATGACCTTGATGTTAACCTTGATGTGTTGATCCAGGTCATAACTCTGAGTGACCTCCAACAAGTTTTAGCCATCGCTTGTCATTAGTAAAAAGTTATTAACAAAAAAAGATTTAAAAAACAATGTCTTATTTCTATTGCATACAATATTTCTCTTTCCTGCTTATGTCTTTCAACGCGAAGTGAGATCAACCCCACTTCCCCCTTGCCTAGAGGCGTTCGACTTTCCACGCGAAGCAGTGGACACTCGTGCGCCCCTAAGCAAGGGGAAGTGGGGTGGATCCCCGCTTCGCATGAAAAGTTAAACATTCCTATACAGGAAAAGGTATAGAATATTACTTAATATTATATGTGTATAGCAGAAATGCGACGTTAGATCTTAAACTTATTTCGTTAATAATTTTTCAACGAATAATGAGTGATAGCTAAAACCTATTAGAGGTCATTCAAGGTATCATGACCACATATGTCAAAATCAGAATCATCAGAGAAGCATTCCCAAAAGTAAACATGTACCGTTTTCCCGAACCTGTAAACGATAACTTAGATTATTTGTTCCCAGGTACCTACGATCTACCTTTCTTATTAGCTGGCGTTCCTCCAATAATAGGAGCGTTGACGATGTTCTTAATAAGATGCGTTAAAGAAAATAATGAGGGAAGTTTAAACGATTCTGAGAATATCCCAAGCAAAACAGATTGTCAAAATGGTCGGTAAAACCAGGTATCTGTATGTTATCAATTTTATTTGAAGCCATTCAAAAAATACGTTCGCTTAGTAGGAGGGGGAATCACCGAAAGTGTTACGCAAGTGAATGAAAGGGGTAGAGGAGTTAAAGGAAACGCGAACGTTCAATATTGTACCGCTGTTTATTCATTTAAATTACCCATATGATTGAATAAATTTTTAACTATATATCATAATATTTTTTTATATCAGCAGCACTCACGTACGTTCTTTTTTACCATGCATTAGCGGATATGGCCTTTATTTTTATCAACGCTCTTGGTATTTTGATCAGCGAGTCAAACAAAAAATCTAATGAGATTTTTTTTTTCTTTTAATGGTCCCGCAAAGAAAGCAAAAGGGGAGCTTTATTTTGTACGTTCACTTTAGGAGAGAGTCATCTTCTCTTCTTCTTCTTTTCTCTTCTTCTTTTTCTTATTTATTGGCTCCTGCCTCCATAAATAATAGGGAGACAATACGGCCAGATCACGAAAATCAGATCATCAAAATAATGATGCAATGCGAAAATGGCGTAGCCCACCCGGACACCGGGTGCCTGCATCTACGACGTCGAATGCGTGTGAGGGCGAATGGATGAGTCGTCCAAATCCGCAGGGTTTGGCTATGTGTGTTTCTAGGCTCAGTCAAAGTCGGTCAAACTTTCAAAAATAGACCGAATAGTAGTACTCGATCCGAGACGCGTCCGCCACAGACGAATGGTTCTTTAGAACTTGGGAGGGGAGGAGGGTCATCGTTTCTGTACCATCTTACCAAGTGTTACGAAGATGGGAGAGGTGGTTGAAAATCCACAATTTTAACGAACGTATTTTTTGAATGAGCCTTTTACTATAATTGTGCCGTAATGAATGCTAAAGCAAAGTTTAATCTTCATGAGTCTTAAATGTTTTTATTTCGAAAATGATTTGACGTAATGTATGTATCACATAACAAGATATTACTGTTAAAGGGCTTAGTGGAATAAATATGATGAAAATGCCCCCACGGCTTTTTGAGTTAACCTTTTTTTCTAAGGTAACTTATATAATACAATAAAAAAATGTTTATATATTAAATTTTTAGAGCGAAAAAACGATTTTTTTACAATTTTCCGATTTTAACTTACAATTAGTAAAAAATCAAATAAAATTTTGAAAAAATTCTGAAAAATCAATTACATCTCGATATCAATGAGGATATTTTTTTATTCTTTTTTTATGCGAATTTCGATTCTAAAAAAATGAAAATAACTTTTAAATATTTTTTTCACCCTGATTATATTGATCTATCTTAAAAAAAATTGCACGTGAATCTCTGTTCAACTTTCTACAAAATTTTTTTTAAATTTTTTAAAAAGGTGGGCCACATGGAAAAAAATTAAATTTACGTTTTCTCGTTAATTTTTTTATATTTTCAGAATTTTTATATAATTTTTCAGAATTTCTCTTATATAATTTTATAATTTTCTCACATTTTTTATATGAATTGGAACACTTCTCAGAAAATCTACATCTTTTTTCAGAATTTTTCATATATGTTACTTATGAAATATCGTAAAATTTCTAAAAGTTTTTGTAAATATAATTTCTGATGAAATGTTATAAAATCTAAAAAATTAAAAAATATTTTTTTTAAATTATGGGATGACAAATTTCAGAATATTTCAGAATTCACTTATATGAAAAATTCTGAGAGAAGATGTAAACTTTCCGAATATTTCTGAGTATTTCTAAAAAATGTTCCAATTCGTATAAAAATTATGAGAAAAATTTTCACCAAGGTTTCACTATACTTATACTGTTAGGCTCTTTAGAGTTTTGTATAGCATTTATTTTTAGACTAGAATATACTCTGTCCTATACTTATTGATATTTAAGTATATATTGTACTTTAAAATTATTAAATTTGCAGCAAGAATGAAGAATAGTGATTTTTCACCGGCGGTCATAATCGAGCAAACATGCAAATCAGGAGTGCAAGAGAAATATAGTACAATGTGCAAATCCCTGCCACCGTCTCGTCAGTGCTATCGTGTCAAACAACCGGTTAAATTACAAAACTGTTCAGCATGCAATAGCTACTCCAATTACTGCAGATATTTGGAAAGTGAACCATTACTTTATGGAGAGAGGATTTCACGATGTCCGAACATAAATTTTTCTTATAATTAGTAAATCATCAATGTTTTACATGTTTTAAATTTGCATTCATAGCAAATTCTTTGCTCTGAAGAATTTCATTGTTCGTTATTCATCTGCAAGAGTGTGTTCAGATTTCAATCCGGTTGCTCCCCAGATGTTTTGCCATCCTTGTTTAACGTTCGATAGACAAAAAGAATAAAGTGATACCTGGGTGACACTCGCGGGTGGGAATCTGAACATAGTCTAAATGAAAATAAAGACGAAATCTATTAAGAAATATGGTTCCTTTTTTTATATTCAATAATTGTATAAAGGTACTAATAAAGGCTCAATTTTTTAAAAAAATTTAATAAATACAAAAGAAAAGACTACGAGCCCAAGGATGTTTAATGTGCTATATATATTAATAAACATAGAAATTATAAAAACATAGCGGACGCTTCAATCTCTATCGGGTCATTCTCAATGTTCAAATAGAGTAAAATTTAATAAATGCGATATATTATTAAAACGGTAATTTAAAAATATACAAATATAAAATATATAAATATAAAAACCCTAATAGTATGAAATTATTTTTATATGTTAATGTCGCTCACAATTTCTTATGAGAAAAAACGGTTTAACAGTAGAATGATTGAATGGCCCGTATTTTGCAAATAAATCGGATAGTTGATAGAAATAAAAATGTTAGCAACAATAAAATGCGCATAATGGTCAAATTTATAGATAAGTTCAAAATTATATTAAACATTTCAAAGAACGTCAAAAAAAAATTGTAACGTGATATTATAAATTTAATAGTGCATGCACAATAAATTCCAATGAAAAGGTATTCAGGATTAAATTTATTCTAATCTGTTATAACGTATCCATTTTAAGGCAATGGATGTATGGAATGCTGTATACATACATTTATTCGTATATTTTTATTAAATTGATGCGTACATGCATCTAGCTATATATAAACTGTATTCTGAAATTCGCTGCCAGTGCTGAAAATGTATAGCATATGTAAACTGTAGATTTTCAGCATTGGCAGTGAATTTTATAACACAGCTATAATATAATAGTATATTAATAAAATTACCACATCCGTTACCTCAATAAAAACATTAATTCATCAACCATTAACTCACCAACCGATTCGCAACAGCGGAATTACATCTTCAACGTCGCTACGATGATTCTATAACAAAAAGAGTATAAAATCCAAATTAAAACAGAGCTGAAAAAAATCAATCAATATTTTTAAAAATATTTACTAAACGCAAAGTTCTCTTGAATAATCATATAATAACCGTATAATTTTCAAAATATTATTTTTATAAGCATTGAATTTTTTAATTCACCAATTTTCTCCCCAGTGAGCTCTATAACATACTGGAGCGCGCACCTTCCTTATACCAAACTATAGAAAACCGCGGCCCAACAAAGAAAAGGAAGGCAAACAATATTGGTCTTTCTGACTCTTTTCTACTTGTGATAGTAAAACAGCATTAGTCAATCAGCGAATCCCTGACAAAGAAAACACTACCAACTTTGCATTAGAGTGTCCTTATTTAGGAATTGAGACACCTCCACTCCTCGATGGCGTGCTCCAGTATGTTATAGAGCTTACTGTTTCTCCCTAAATGTGCAATAAGCAATGTTAAACAGTCTTTATAATGCTTCTTAGGTTCTCTTTCTATAGAAAGAGCAACATTAAGGGTGCATTCCGAGCTACGCATAAAGCGCATGATGTATCGTTTTATATTTCTGTTGTTATATTCCTTCTTTATTATTTGATGAACAGCAAGGAAATGATACATCATGCGTTTTAGGGTGCTGTCCCATGACAGTCGGATTTCGAAAAACGGAATCTCGGAAAAGTAATAAAGTGGAGATCAACTAATCAGAATTATTGGGATGATTTACTGTACATTTGCACATATACGTTAAATACAAGATTATCGAAATTGAATATACGAAAGTCCGAAATTTTTGTGACTGGGACCGACAAGCACGCAATTTTATCCTCAACGATATAAATGGTTATATTTATATGCTGGAAAAATGAATACTTATCTAACAATTATTTATTAATAATGAATTTCTTTTTAAGTAAGAAATTTAATTTCGATAATCTTGTATTTAATGTATATGTATATGCAGACGAACAGTAATGTATCCCAATAATTCTGATTGGTTGATTCTATCACTTTTCCGAGATTCCGTTTTCTGAAATCAGACTGTCATGGGATAGCACCCTTAAGGCGTAATCACACTACGAGTTGCGGGATCTGTTGCGATTGGCATTATGGTTAACAGTTGTGGATTGTTCAATTACACTACAGATTGAGTATACCGACGTGATTGATTAATCTTATGTATCTTCTGTCTTTCTGTACTAACCTATAAGAATGTCAACAATTATTGAAATAATTGTACAAGAGCAACAACATAGACTTGCATATGTTATTATCAAGAAATGTGCTTCTCATGTTGTTCCACTGTTTTTTCACATGCTTAGCTATAAGAAAAATAAAAAAATAATATAAAATATGTCTTTGCATATTACTTCCTAAATAATACAGATAAATCAATTACACATAACAATTCTAAAGCTGTTTAAGGCAAATTTAAAATTTTGTACATATTTTTTTAACTAAAAAATCATTTAATATGTCATCATGCCAAATACAATTATGTAAGTTAATTAGTATACTAATTTTAACTAATAATACATGTAAAAATCAGGACAATCATTTTACTTACTTGAATACGGTACATCCATTTCTTTGCTAATCTCTTCCCATTGTATTTCTTTCAGGTCATTTCTACAGTAACTCCCATATGTAACATCCCATATTATTGCTCTTGCTTTCACTAAATCTATTAGTAATTGCTCGACATCATTAGACCATATATCTATTTTGGGAGATATCGCAACACAAGTAGGAATTGCAGTTAATACACAATAAATAACTGTGATAAATAATTTGTCAAAAATATGTAATAACCTGGTGTTGTAGACAACAAATTCTTCCAATCCTATTGGCTACGGTCATAATGGGAAGGTTGAAAAATAAACTCGGGTCTAAATTGGCTGTGTTCCAAAATTGACTGCCAGTACTGAAAATCTACAGTGCACGTAACGTAAACTGTAGCATTTTCTGTGCTGGCAATAAATTTTGAACGCAGCCATTGTAACCTGCTGCCCTGCAACCTAACCGGTGAACTGCTCTGCTCTGATTGGTTTCCAACACTCAACTGTAACCTCAATCGCAACGAAGCCCGCAACCCGTAGTGTGATTACACCTTAAGAACTGACTATGAATACCGGCCTAAATTCTTACACCATGCTTAGCAATTGTTAGCAAATGTTAGTTGGATTTATCATGTCGTTTGTTGTAGGTTATCAGTTATTAGAGGTCGTGATAATATCAAACATGAGGATGCAATGACTTTTTATTTGCATCATTGTACACGTAATTTTTTCTTGTCTGCGATTACCGGTGTCACTGACGGGAATTCCTGACACGGTGAGAAAGAAGACCGAACGAATGAGGTCCAACGTGTGCTTGGTCGCATGTCACGTCATAAAGCGTAATTATCGCACGTTGCTACTCTTTCCTCCCGTTGGCCGAAGCCTCCGGCAAAACCTGTCGACGTCCTACAAGCAGTTCTCGTCGCTTTACAAGATCATGCCACGTTCTGTTGAACATATGCTTGGCATGCAACGGATGAGACAGAAGATAAAAGAAAAATCATCGAAATATATTGGAAACACAAAGGTGTCGTTGCAGGTCAGTCGAACGAGAGCCGTTTCGAAGGTGATGATTCAATGCTGAATATTTAATTATGAATGTTTTTTTACCACTTATAGATTCTGGGCACTGGAACTTATGGCACATCACGATGTGTCTATTTGACAGCAGGTCACACCAGGTACATTTTCAACTGCGGCGAAGGAACACAGAGATTGGCATACGAGCATAAGTACAAGCTGATCAAATTGGAACATGTATTTATAACGTCAGCAACTTGGAATAACTTGGGCGGCATGCCGGGAATGCTTCTGACGATACAGGATGCTGGGGTGCCAAAGATCAATATTCATTGTCCCAAAGGGACGATGGAGATATTTAACACAATCAAGAAGACCGTGCTGCTGCAGGCTCTGAAGATTAATGAGGCCAAATGTAACGAGTCAGAGCCATACAGAGATTCAGTGATGTCCGTTTCGTATGTTTCCATTATGAATTCAAATGCGCAAGAGACAGAGCCTATTGATATAGAAAAAGATGTAATCGATATTAATTATTATGATTATAAGACCAACTCAAATAGTAAGCGAGTACCTGATAGGATAGCAGAGAAAAATTCTAAAGTACAGAAGATCGATCAGAAGCCTGACAATAGAATATCGTCTGTAATGTCTTACATTTGCAAATTGCACCCTCGAGCGGGTACATTATCCTTAGAGAAGTGTATAGAGAAGGGAGTGAAACCTGGGCCTTTACTCGGTCAGCTCAAAACTGGTGCAGATATTACTCTTCCTGATGGCACAGTCGTTTTGAGCAAGGATGTTTGCTCCCCAGCAACGCCAGGTCCTATTTTTATAAGTACGTTAACAAAGGATTTTATTTAAAGTTCCTGTTTATCAGTACTGTTTCAGATTGTGATATCAAAAGCAAGAAAACAAATTCATACAAGTTATATTTGAATAGAAATATTTTTTAATAAAACATTCGTCTTAGACTTATAAAATATAATTCTTGTTTTTCAGGGAGAAATTAAATTATATTTCCATATTAATATGGTTTGCTAGAACTTTTATTGTTTATTTTTTCATTTCTGACATCATAATCTGAAGTAGTAGTGGTGAGAGAATAAGAGCCTTAAGTTATCATTTTAATATTTTTTACTTGTTTTATTTTAAATTTTATTTGTGTACAGTTGTAGAGTGTCCATCAGAAGATTACTTAGAGAATTTTGTAAATCATTCTGCCTTCGTGCAGCATCAAACGGGAATGGCGAACAAAGATGATATACCGTACTGCATCATTCATTTTACTCCACAAGAAGTGATGGATAATTCTCGCTATGTGAACTGGATGAGCAAATTTGGTCTTAATACGCGTCATATAGTCGTGAATGAAGAGAATCAATGCATGGGTACCGAAGCGATGCACAGACATCAGCATAAACTCCATATGCTGCACCCTGAGATATTTCCTTTCTTAAACGAGGAAAGCTTCCAAAAGAAAACAAGGGTAAGGCACATTATGCACTCCTTCTTTAATCTTAGAAATACCTAGTAATCTAAAAATAACTAAATACAAATTTTTTTTTTTTTTTAAAGGAGGAAGATCTGCCCATTATACATCGTCCCAAAACACATCACACCGTTCATCTACAGCCGCAATTGAGATTTGATACGGAGAATGAGGTATCGCTGCATCCAGAGGAATATGTAAACGAAGTTTTTGAGATTGACGGTATGTTAGATGCGTTGGCGGAACTCCAAACAGAGATCAATGCTCGAACGAAGACGTTACATATTGGCAACGAGTACCCGAAGATTGTCATGTTGGGCACTGGATCTAGCATACCAAGTAAAGTCAGAAACACGAGCGGCATACTTCTACGAGTGGATAAAGATCACAGTATGTTACTAGATTGCGGAGAGGGAACGTTCGGGCAGATAGTGAAAATCTACGGGAAATCTGAGACGCACAATATCCTAAAAACGATAAAAGTAAGACAATCATTTATTTCTATAAATATTTCTTTTTTTCTATTTTTTTTTCCTGTAAATAGCGACTTGTATTATTTGAATTGTAATTGCAATTTTAGGGAGTGTACATATCGCACATGCACGCGGATCATCACATAGGATTGATTGGCTTGCTGAAGGAGAGAAGGAAGGTCACGGAAGATTCTTTATATCTGTTAGCGCCAGGGCATATCAACGTGTGGTTGCAGATGTATCATGCGCGTTTTGAGCCTATCTTACATCGAATGACATTGATAAAAAACAGCGAGTTCTGTATGGACTCTCATAATCCACAGTTGTATAAGTACAGAAACATGTACAATACGCTGAACGTGCAAGCCGTAAGGACAGTATACGTCGAGCATTGTCCTTATTCTTATGGCGTTTCCGTGACACTCCATAATGGGAAGAAAATAGTATATAGGTAAGCGTAGTAACTTTATAAACCTTTCTTTAAAGTTCCAAGTCAATTGTTCACTCAACTGTAGAAACATAGTCTTTGAATTATTTTATAATTTAGTTCAAAATAGATATTTCATTCTTTTTAAAAAAGTAATAGAAAATAAATAATTGGACTCCTTATGATTACATATAAAATTAATGAATTGAAAAGGGGCTAATATGGAGTCAGCGCTGTAGTGCACAAAAGTTCTATAAATATTATTTAATAGATTACAAAATTGATATAAATTATGGACGTTTCGGCTATTGTTTTTAGCCATCTTCAGCACAAAATTCGCAAAACAAAAATATATATCCTACTCTAATACATATATCTATTCACTCTTTTTTGACGCTACATTATGTATGTAATATTGTATATCTAGTGGTGACACTATGCCCTGTCAACGTCTCGTGGAACTTGGTCAAAATTGTGATCTACTCATCCATGAAGCGACAATGGAGGACGATCTGATAGAGGACGCGAAACTGAAGTTTCATTCGACGGTCTCGCAGGCTATACAGACAGGCGAAAAAATGAGATCAAAGTTCACACTATTGACGCACTTTAGTCAACGCTATTCCGTAATACCTCACTTGCCGGATAACAAAAATGGTCCTAAACTAGATAACGTCGGCATTGCATACGACAATATGCATGTTAGCTTGTCGCAATTGCCGCTCTTGCCTTTGATGTACCCGACATTGAAAATAATGTTCAATAAGTATTACCTAGAAATAGAGGATCGAGCTGCTCGAAGACAACGAATAGCAGCTTAATAAATATTTTACAATAATATAAATTGTATTACAACTTTTGTCTTACCAATACCTGTCATAGTTCTCCATCGTTGACTTGGAAAGTAAACATTTTTAACAGACTTTAATGAATATTGCATAGCAATGAATTTAACTAACCGCTAAAAGTTTGCTTCTTTAATTTTAACATGTAAAATAATCATTCAAACTGATCTGTAAACAAAGATGGCTCATGTATCTTACGAATTTTGTATAAATCAGTTGAAAGTCGAAGAATCAAAGAATCTTACTAAAATAGAAAACAACAGACCTGTATATAATCCTGTATATATGTAAATCAGTTTGCGAAAGGAACTACATTTGTGGTTGAAATAATTCGGCGATGAAATAATTCAGTCTTGACCAATAAAAAATTATCTTATTATATCTTTTAATTTATTACATCCATTGTTCTTAATGCGTTTCTACCGTGAAAAGGTAGTAAAAAGAGATGATTGAGGCTTACACAACTATATTTAAGAGAATAATACGTGTATCGTCGTCGGTGAATCGATCCATACATCTGAGCAACATTTTGTCCAAAAAAAGTAAAATATTCAACGAACATATATTTTCGTTCGCTTTTCGCATCGTACACACATGTTTTGTTCTCGTTTAAAATTAAGCGACGCGAGGCGCACATATAGTACCATGCTATAATTACGATAATTAACGTAATGATATTGAAGAGGCAAACATATTTACAAGAGACTTTTACGTATCTTAATGTCTCTCTCTCTCTCTCTCACTCTCTCACTCTCATTCACACACACAGACACACACGCACAAACCTCTCCTTTTTTTCTTGAAATAACTGAAGAATTCTTAATTTTATTCCACGTATTATATTCCTAAATCATATTACGATTCTGTTAATTTTGTTCGTCGTTATAAAAAGAGCGAGGAGACTGAAATGAAATCTATCTTACTGCTAAAACACACGCAACATCCGTTAAAATCTTAAAATATCGTTCCCAATAAACGTAAAAAAAAAAAAAGAAAAAAGCGAACAGATTTTCACAAATCTGTGTGCTGCGAATCTTTCCATCACCAAGCCTTAATTCGGCATATTTCATTTGCTAACATACGCAGTAAGCTAATACGTGTGAAGCAGGGTAATACTGTACTATTAGTACAGCAAAACTGAGTGTGCATCTCGTTAAACGAGCTTTTCCTAACTTATATGATCGTAACAGATGTGTCTCGGTAACGAAATCTGCAAGTTGATACCGACCTGGGAGGCAGCGATCGGATATTAGTCGAATTGGATCTGTGTCTCTCCTTTCAAGCGTGCATTTTTTATTATATATATATATAATATATATATATATGTATACGAGACGTATAAAAAGTATTGAAACCCTTAAAATAAATCGAAATATATAAGTTTTATAAAAAAACGTTTAGATAAAAATTGTAGGATTTAAAAAGTATTTATTGATCTTATTAGATTGACCTTGATTATCAAGGTCAGATTGGGGTCACATCGATTTTTTTAAATGGAAACCTCCATTTTTTATTGTACATTCTTGTAGCTTGTTTCGAGAGTTCTTTAAAACATCATAAGAAAATATTTTTTTATTAAGTATTTTTTGAGTTATAAGGCTTAAAACTTACAATACCGTCAGCATTATCTAAGGTTCAATTGATGGTTAAAATGTCTTTTAAATGTTGTTCAGAGTCATAATCTTGACATCATATGTTAAGATCACAGTCTTCAGAGATTGCCCTTTTTATTTTCATTTTTACACTAAAAATGAAAACAAGAGAAATAATCTCTAAAGATTCTGATCTTGACAAATGTTATCAAAGTCATGACCTTGAACAACATTTAAGAGGTTTTAACCATCAACTGGACACCTTAGATAATATTAATGCCGTTGGTACTAAAACTTTCAAGCCTTATAACTCAAAAAGTACTTAATGGAAAAAAAAATTGTTATAATGTTGTGAAGAGCTCTCGAGGTAAGCTACAAGAATATGCAATGAAAAATGAGGGTTTCCATTAAAAAAAATTGATGTGATCTTGACCTGATCTTGGCGATGTCAACCAAGGTCAAACTGATAAGACCAATAAATAGATCTTTTTAAATTCTACAACTTTTGCTTGAAACATTTTTTACAAAACTTCTATTTTTTAAATATAGGTTTTATAAAAAAGAAATTCCGATATTTTTATATACGCTTGTGTATATATATATATATATATGTATGTGTGGGTGTATACAGGATGTTCAGCATAACGGTCCACACGATTTTTTAGATATAGTTAAAAAAAAAAGGTTGAAAGGTGAATCTGTTTCATACGGACTGCGATATGCGATTAAAAAATAAAAAAAATTTTTAAATAAAATATGTCAAGGTCATCTTGAATTTTTTAAATAGCACCATACAATTCTATAATATTGTAGTTGATTGATAGTCTCAATAGTGATTGAACTCGTCTTGAAGACTTACAATATTATGGAAAAAAATTGTATGATGCTGTTTAAAAAATTCAACCTTGACCTTTTATTAAAAAAAAACTTTTAAATTTTTATGGCTTGTCCACATGAAACCGATGAATATTCACCTTTCTTTTAACCTTTTTTTTTAACTGTCGGAAATGTAAAAAACGGTGCGGACCGTCACCCTGAACATTCTGTGTATATATATATATGTGTATATATATGTATATATATAATATATATAATTATATATACATATATATCCTTTTATATAATCTGTTTAATATAAAAAAATGTACCCATAACGATAACAAAAACTCATTACTACGTTGTGAGAAGAAAGAAAAATCTGTGCTTTTTTCTGAATGTACTAATATTCATCGATTTATACTTATAAATTTCTTTTGCCTCAGAATAAGATAATATAAATTAAACAAGCATATTAATAACGATTGTTAAATCAATTCTATGATCAATGTCTCAGGATTATGAGTGAATAAACGTGTAAATACACACAAAGGGCATCAATATACAATTGAATTTGCAATGTGGCAACTGTATATATCTATAAATATATAAAGATATAAAAGTGTGTGTATTTTACTTATAAAATAGACCGTAATTGTAATAGCCGGTCCTTTGAATACCTCTCGGACTTTTACGTTTTATCCGTATAAACCGCCAGTCTTGAATATACTGTGGATCCACGAAACTTTACTACGAAAAAAAAAGTATATATTGCAGTGGAACATCGAATATCGAAAACTCGTCGTTTTGACGCGACACGGCATGCTCGATTAAGTATGTGGCAGGAAATAGCGCAAACTGCCGATCTCTTGTCGTTGTTGTTCCGGGGACACGGTGCTACGAGTTACGACCACAAAGCTGAGGAGGCAGTTGAATACACATTTACGTTTTATCCTCCGCATTAGAACTCCCATTTCGTGGCAGACTCATAGTCTGACTCGCCTAAACGCAACGCGCCATTCTTGCCCGCGGTGAGATATCGGCCATCTACGCACTTGATGCAGATGCGTGACGGCTCGCGTAATTCCAAATAAAAGCCGTCGGACGGCGTATCTGAATCCACAGTCACTCCCTCGCTGTCCGCATGCCAATATTTACCATTTTGTCCTATAAAATAATAAATAAACGAATGATATAATTAATCCGAAGTGGGAGACAAATACTTCTTAATATACAATAATAATATACAATACAATACAATTAGTTGAATGTCCTTCTTATCGTCTTATATTATTATACAGGGTGTTTGGTAATTCCTGTCCCTTTTTTGCAGTGACAAAACGAGTTAAATGAATTAAAGAAACGCAATCACCTTTAAATCTGACTTCGCCGCGCTCGCATCGTTCGACGCGAATCGTTTCATAAACAGCCTTATTACACTCGAGCTTTGGACTGGCTGTGCTCTTGGGCCCGACGAAGCCCTGCTCGCATCGCAACACCAGCACGGGTCGGTTCATCAGGTAAAAGTAATACTTGGCGGCGTCAGAGTCATTGCCATTCAACTCGGCGTTCGCATAGAGATGGCCGGATCGCTTGGTGGCCAGAAATTTGCCATTGTTCGCACGCAACGCAACTGTGCCATCTTCCGATTGCCATGCCAGGTCGAAAAGCGCGTTCGATGAGCGCTTATGATCCGACGCTTGTATGCCCCCGCCGGCCTCCAGACTCCAGTAACGATCCTGCATCGTTCGCACGTACCATCGTTTCGTCACTCGGTCGAATTCCAACTGGAATGTCTCATGGCCGGAGATCTCGTCCTGATTGGCCGTCACGTCAACGCCTAATCAATCGGGGCAACGATCGCGATTAATTTTCAATCACATTTATCCTATAACGAAATAATCACCTTGCTTCACAGAAACGTATCGCTGATTCAATGCCGCGACGAAGGATGCCTGCGGCAGAGATTCTTCCAATGAGAAAAGCTCGTCGCGCGTAACAGTTGTTGATCTGGATTTCAAAATAGCTTTACTTCCAATCGGTGCCAAATACGCACCATGTATATCCCTGAAAGTTTTAATTCATAGAAATAAAAATTCAATTAATTTAATTTAATTCGTAAAAATGTTTCAATTAACATTGAAATTAATTTAAAACGATTGCACTTTGTATATATATAACGTTTTTTTTTCTTGCTAATATGAGTTCATTAAGAAAGATTCTATCTTGATAAAAGGTTCTATCTTGATAAAAAGACATAAAGAAATTATATAACTAGTAATACCGAAGAGCGAGAAGACCAGCGTGAAATTCCGCGGCGTAGAGGCAGTCTCGCGTGCAAGCGTCCAGCAGTTTGCCATCACGCGCGAGGTATTTATTATTACAAGTATGTAGCGCATAATGACCACCCTCGGACTTAGAATGATTCCCGTGACTGTTGTCGTCACCCGTCGTCGGACGAAATTCCAAAGTAAACAAAGTATCTTCACCCCACGGCACCGGCGCATCCACGTGAATTTCATCCTGAGTGGCGCTCAGATGTGCGAAACGTTTTCTTCCGGCCGATCGAAGATTTACCTAAGTAATCAAGTCCTTAATTAAAGTTGCTACCTCTTCGAGTTTGATCTGGAGATTCCGAGTTTTGAAAATTTAAGTCCATTCTGAGTTTAGTTATTATTTCTCCGAAATGCTTAAAAAATTACATAAAGAGAAGCGTAAAACATTACATAATTTTTAATTTAAAAAAATAATAAATTTTAAAAATTTGTCACTTCCTTAATTTACGTAAGAGTATTTTTAACAATACACTGATCAAGATGCGTGAGAAATTGATGCGAAATTATGTACTAAACTGCAGGGCTGAGTATTTTTGCATTTAAAATGCTAAACTTAATTTACTCTTCATCCTTCTCTCATTCTTAAAACTAACAAAAAATAAAAAACTAATTGTAAGATTAAAGTTAAGGAGATTCACCAGTCTTTTTATATATTATAATATTAGAATTTGATCAAATATTGAGAATTTGTAATTAATGTGCAGGAATTCTCGATTTTTTCAGATTTTTTGACCGTACAGTTTTCTTTAAATGATTTTCTAAAATGACTTAAATTTTTATGAAAAGAAGAGTTTTTTAAGTAATTTAATTGTAAACCAAATATAAGAATTTTGAAGAGTTATTTTTCAAATTGTCAAAAAATACGTTTTTCGAGTGAAAAATTATTTCCAAATTGGTC
The DNA here is from genome assembly GCF_001594055.1 of Mycetomoellerius zeteki. Classification (NCBI taxonomy): domain Eukaryota; kingdom Metazoa; phylum Arthropoda; class Insecta; order Hymenoptera; family Formicidae; genus Mycetomoellerius; species Mycetomoellerius zeteki. The sequence goes on along the minus strand of NW_017257819.1, from coordinate 626,393 downwards.
AAAGGAATTTGGAAAGACATCGATGGTTCAACGTCACTCTGTATAAAATACAGTACAATTGTAAAAGAATAAGTGACGTCGGAACAAATCAAGATTGTCAAGAATAATCAGTTGCTTGAGAAAATACAGTTATTAATGAAGTTGTGCGTGTAAAGATGACTAGATTGCGTAAAACGGTGCGCCGTAAACGCTTCGTCCGCGTTCAAAATTTCGAAACGGGCACATAAAGTATATACCTGTGGCCTAGCGGCGAGATGTACGAGCCAATACTCTGCCTCGCCTGGAGCCTTAGCGGTACACTTCAATTCATCTTGACTCGAGCCTAAGAAGTAGCCCCTCTGGAGGTTCTTCAAAGCCCATCGCCCGCTGCCTGTAATTTGTCACGATTGCTTTGAGAATTGTTGATATACTTTTACCCATTCATTACAGAGCTCCGATTAATTCAAATGTTTGGAATAACCATCTGACTCACAACGCCAAGTCAATAGAACATAAAAATTGCCTCTCATATCTCGTTCAATTCGATTAAAAGATAAGATTTACGAATCGATATTTATAAATATAGAGAGTATCCGAAATTTAAACTGGGAGCTCGTAGGAAATCGATAAATTTAAAAAAAAGTCCTTTAGAGGTATGTTCGTTTTTACTTCGTTTTGGAGAAAATTGCAAAAAAGACAAAATTTCAGAATATTATTATTTTCAAAGCGAAATATTATTGTGTAGGTGTACAACTTCAGCGATAATGCTTTAGAGGCAGTGCGAGAGTATGCGCGCCGATTTCCAGACAGAAGTGTACCGGATCGGCGAGTCATTACGTCGACTAGATCAGTGTTTGGTTGCAACACGAGCTGTCCGTACAAGATGCAATGCGTCCATTGCTGCAAGAGGCCAATATTTTAAACATCTACATTAAGCAAGTGACAGTGTAAATAAATAAGTGTGAATGAATAAGTAATAAATAAGTGCAAAAACGAAAACTATGTTTTGTCTTTTTTTGCGATTTTCTCCCAAACAGAGAGAAAACGAGCATATCTCTAAAGGACTTTTATCCTCAATTTATCAATCCTCTATATGATCCCGAGGTTTTTGGCTATTTAAATTAAGATCACCCTGTAGACTACAACGCGAAAATTATGCCAGTATCGAAACGAGAATTATCGAAATTTCCTTCCCTCCATTTCTTCATTATATTCAATTAAATATGTATGTATCCCTTTTAATGCATCTACTATTTTTTCTTCGTGGAGAACAAATCTGTCTTGACTTTGAAGATATAAAAAAATTTGTAGAATGTAAAATGAATTTTCTGTGCCTCTGACTCTCGGATGTTTTATGCAAATTGAACAAAGTGAAGCTCAAATACCATCGGAAGCAAGTTGTATTTGAAAAGCGCATCCTGGATCCGACGAGTCCTCGGTCTCGCACGTCACATTACCAAACTGGTCAACCGCTAGGTATCGATCCAAGTGTGAGCGAAGGAAAACCTGCTGTTCGGTGCCCTCTAGAGTCCATAGTTGTTTTTTCTTCAAGCTCGATCCGTTAGCGTTGATTTTAAAACCGAACGTCTCCGCCGTTAGATACTTAAACTTCCCATTAATTAACCCAACCTGGAAGATATTACATCTGCAATTACTATACAGGGTGTCCCATTTTAATGTCCCATCCCAAATAACTTTTTTATTTTTGATCTTAGAAAAAATGTTTCAGACAAAAGTTGTATTGCTTTGAGGAGAACATAAGATGGTGTCATTAGTTTGACCTTGAATAGTTGCTTGAAAGTCACGTGAAGGTTACCTTCAATTTCTTAAACGGAACCCCCTACTTTTTATTACAACTATTCAAGATCAAACTAATGACACCATCTTATGTCCCCCTCAAAGCCGTACAATTTTTGTCTGAAACATTTTTTCTAAGATCAAAAATAAAAAAATTATTTGGGGTAGAACATTAAAATGGGACATTAAAATGGGACACCCTGTATAACTTCCCAGATAGCCAAATTTGAAGAGACAGATTTTAAGCAGAGTCTGCTACTAATTTCTGATTGTAGAAAGGTAACAAATTGTACACAGAAATGACAGATTTTGCTCAGTTTCTGCTGTCAAACTACTGTCAAGTTATGTCAGCAGACTCTGCTCGGTTTCTGCTCGCAATCTGCTATCAGATTCTATTAGCAAGTTCTGTTTGATTTCTGCTGCCAGTCTGTTTGCATAGAATGTTTAACAGGTTCTGTCGGCAGAACAGGAACAGAACGCGACATCAATTGTGGTCAGTTCTTCTAACATCTTCTGATCCAATCTGTTACCAGTCTGTCGACATCCTGCTAACATTTTGCTATCTGGGTTATTTACTTTGTTTTACTATTTTAAAACAGTTATCATGTTTGTCGAGTAATTAAAAATAATTTAAATAAGAATAACTTAAATTATTCAATTTTAAGTTATTCTCTCTTTAAATTATTAACTTAAATTATTCAACAAAAATTCCTTTTTTGAACGAAGATAATCGCTTCCTGTTTCTTTGAGCGCTGAATATGATCCCGTTTATCAAAATCCCTATCATGTTCCAATTATAAGAAATTTACCATTGCAAAAAAGAGTTGAGTGTGAAATTCAAATTATATTAAGATAATAAGCTACTCGAGCCGTTTTTTATTACCTACCGAATACCTAACCGAATTTTGTAGAAAAGTCAACATTTGACAAAAAAATTAGATGATATTGTATTGTAAAAAGATTATGCTTTAATATCTTTGGATATGGAGTTCTTTTCTTCACAAACGTGCCTATTAATGTGGCGATTAATACATTAATAGTATAAGAAAAAGCATGTCATATCCAACAATACGTCGTTGCTACTTGAGTTTGGGTTGCCATTATTTTGTCATGATTTTGAACTCTACATATTTTTTTTTTAATAGTATGTATACTATGAACTTCCAAAAGACCGGCTCTCTTTAATAGTACCTCGTCGATACTACGGGAAATAATCAATCTCGTTCTTGTAATTTTTTTTCTCGTTAAACAGTGTAATATGCCAACTGTTTTGTAATTTTAACCACAAATTTCCCCAAAAATGATAATGTAATAAAATTGTAGTAAATAAAATGTAGTAAAACAATTTAGTAAAAATGTAAAATAATTTAGGATCGTTTTTAATGCCTAAAAAAAAAACTAAGTACGGGAAACGATTATCTTCGTTCTTGTGCACTTTTCTTATCAATTATTCATAATTAAATTGCAATTAAATATCTGTGAGCTAATTTAATGCAAAAGAGATGAGAAAGATAACTGTAGATTAAATAGCGGTGATTCAATCTTCGATTGATGGAGATCTTCGTAGCCTCGGCAAGCTACAGTTTACATTAAGCTAATTTCGATTAATCGGTACACACCGTCCATCCTGACTTGTCGACTCCATTCTCGGATCCTACATTCTCCGAACCGTTACTCTGCATCGTGTTGGCGTAATTCAGTTACTGTCGCTATTAAAATGTACCTCAAGTAGTTTCTCAAATCTGAAATAAATACGTATGCCAATTAAATAACAGTTTATGTTTCAAGCATTATATGAGCATGCCATGATTATTTCGATTAATTAATAATTCGAGTGTAATAAAAAACAGTTCCAAGTGCGTCGGTTATGTCATGGTGATACTTGGGGTGCAATTAAAACCTCACTACAAATACTTTGAAATTTTAATTGACCAATCAGAAGAAAGAAGCGACTTTACGAAGTGACCAATCAAAGAAAGCTTTAAAGTATTTAAAGCAGCATCACGTTAACCGTACCCTTGATCACATTCCCAATAAAAAAGAATCCGACTGCAAGAATTTACGGAATTTATTCGCCTCAGTTGAAGGACAACGCATTTGCTTCTTTATCTTAATGGTAATTATTTAATATAGAAGAATCAGCCCCAATCACCTCGACCTTGACATGTTGTCATGATCCCGATGAGTAGCCTTCAAAAGGTTCCGTCGCTCGTTAATTATTACAAAACTATTAACAATTAAAAAAAGCAGTGTCGATAAGCGATACGTCAAATGATGAAAACATAAAAATAATAAATAATGTCGGTAATCTATGAGATACATAGTCAATATAATTAATTCGTCTTAACATTCCAAAACTTATTTGACATGTTAATGTAAAATAGAAATTCAGTGTTAGATTTTTTATTTAACCCCGAGTTTTTAACATTTCAAAAATTAGTCTTTTTTTAAATATATGCTTTCACTATTAAGAATCTATATTCTCTCAGTCAAATTCATGATTAAATTGTAATTTATGTTCTGTGATGATGGAGTTGACTGTTTTTTATTTATATGTTATTTATATGATATCAATGTTCTGAAACCCTCGTTTAAGCTGCCTCTTCGTTGGCCCAACATAAGAAGCATTGTACTCTTTGGATGAGACCTCATATACTATGTTCTTTTTAGAATTTTTAGGAATAACATCTTTCTATGCTTTAACAATTCTGTCAAGTTTATTGAGACTTAAAAAGGCAGGTTTTACATTAAGATCTCTTTTATAGTATTTCTAAATTTCTTAGAAAGAGAGGAATTGCAAACCATGTTTTTTCTTCCTGTTCTGTATTTTCACCTGTTTGAGAGTTTTTACTTGAATTGAGATTTTGAATTGAGACATGAGTTAATCGTGTCAAACACAAACTTAATGAGATAGTCATTCTCTAAAAAAGTGTTATGGTTAACAAGTTATCCTCATGAAATTTAGAATGTGATAATAAAAAAGTTCTTTGGAGACCATGCTCATTAACACGTCATTTCTCACAAAAGAACGTGTTAATGAGCATGGTCCATAGAACTTTTATTAGTAAATTAGTTTATCTTCATCAACTTCTAAAGTAAACTTCTAGAATAAAAAAAATTAAAAATATCGAGTAGTTGATTAAATGATGAGGTACTGACACCGCTATGTCATCGACATACCTAAGGTAAAATGATAAATTAATTCTAAATCTCTTCAAAACTCTACTCTTTAAACTAATCGATAATGATGATACAGTGAAAAAGCCTATGTGAGCCAACACAAGTTCTTCGTGTGTGTGTGTATATATATGTGTATATATATATATATAACACAATTAAATTAAAATACAGACGAACGTTTCGACCTTGATATTGGATCTTCTTCAGTAATAAATTAAGATGACAGCATTCAATAATAATGCAAAATTGAGTTCTATATAATATTCGAGTCATCGCTAAACTACTGTCAATGTTTGAATTAATCTACTCTTTAAATCTTGCATTAGTAAATCTGCAATGATGGATGACAACGGAGAGCCTATGGACGTCCCAAACTTCTATAAATTTCATTGTCAAAAGTAAAAAATGTCGATTTCAAAATTAACTGTAAAACATTTAAACATTCCTCTTAAAGAATACTACATGCTTTATAAATGTATAATCTCATCTGTTAGAAACGCTTTTAATTGCTAGATCTATAGGAATATTCGTGAATAAAGACATTATAGAGACAATCTCTGCTCTCATAAAGATATGATTTGTAAATTATTCTTAATACAAGACTTAGCTTCACTCACGATTAACGCTTAACCGAGGTTCAACTTATTTCTCATCTTTTTCCAGTTCTAACATTAAGTAAGAATATATAATAGTTTTTTATTGAGTTATTAGTATTTAAACGGCCGGGGTTCTCAATAATAGAAATCAATAATCCATTCTTTACATTTAATAGCTTCAGTATCTAATTTTTTTGCACTGTTCTCAATATTTTTTATAAACTCGATGCGATCGCTCATTCTGTTACTGGATGATAATGAGAAATACCACTCAATTGCAACAAGCATTGAATGTAAGAATTGTATTGTTAAAAAGATTGATGAACCGTTTATTCTTAACGGAACTCAGAGAAGAGAAATCACTTAATTGAGGAAAAAAGAAGAAAGTTTGATAACAATTTCCAAAGCATCATTATCATTCAGATAAAGGAGGATAAAAGGAAAATACATAAGTATTATTCCCAGGGATTGAGCAGAAATATTCCATAGGTTTTGTATTCATTAAGTTATCATTACTGTAATTGAAAATTGACCAGTTCATTTTCTTATCAAGACTCCTGTGTTCATGTAAAAACATTCGATGAATTGTTCTGTTTCTTAAAAAAATGAATTGCACAAGTGAGTATTCAACAAGATATTTGCCTTGCAAGATGAAGTGTCTGTGTTTACGAGTGATGCAACGACTTAAATACGTCATTTAATATTAAATATCCTATACTCTAAATCTGTAGCAATAAAAATTGGGGCTGATTCCCTTACACTAAATAATTACCCGTAAAAAGTTTTGACATTCTAGCAATTAGCTTGACTTGATTCAACATAATTATTTTCAGATCTGCATCTGATCTAATTTTTATACATACTTTAACAAAACCGTTCTTTCCATATATAACATAAGTCTACAGGAGATAGAGTACGAGGCATATTGAAGTATGAGAGGGTGGCCTTTATGTTGCGCGTCGATTGAGAAATCCGCCAGTGCGCGTATTGATTCTTCGAGTCTCATCCTAACGCTATTACTAGCGAACGCGCGACGTCTGGCTCCCCGCGACTCGGAACGAAACATTTGCTGTTATTTTCCGGGTAAGCCCCACTTCTCTGCATTCTGCTCGCACCTGTCATGCGACGATTTCGCATCATTGTACTCTGGTTTTTCCTCCGATTTCACGGCGCGCGATCGCAATTCTGCTGCATCCTTATGCTATTATAACGTTAACATGCACCGTCTGTTCCAAAATCCCTTTTAAGAAATTTTCACTTTTCTAGAAGGAGAACCTAACGGCAAAATCAGTGGTTTTTTCGCCCGTTTTTGGTCTCGCGATTTTAGAACTAAATTGTGTATCAAATGATACGTTATGACGAGACATCAATTATAAAAAAATTTCAAGCTGAGGCTAGAATTGATTTAAGGGATATAATAGGAAGGTCATAATTTATTAAAACATCAGCCCTTATGCTTTGAAGTACGAATTTTTATGTCAGTATGGTAATTTAAAATTTCGTACCCAGGAGTTTTGCTGTAACGAATTTGAAATCAGATTTTCAAAATTCAAAATCTAATTTGATATGACGGACCATATATTTAAAACACAGATTTGTGCAATTTTGCTGAGATATGCATTGTTGTCTGAGGAGACATTTGGCCATTTTCAATGACCTACAAAATGTTTAATTTTTTTTCAGCAGATGGATATCACATTAAAGTGTTATTATTACCCTTTCCGACACATATTCGATTACTATATTTTTTTTGTTGAGATAAAGCAAATTGAATCCTTTTATTTTTCAACACGATATCTACGTGTAGAGAAAGTACAAAGACTCGTAAATATCTCGAAGAGTTTGGGTTTGAGAAAAAAGATTCATTTAAAGAGAGAGTATGCATTAAAAATTTGTTTTTATTATGATTCTAAGTAAATCTGTGAAAATATAGGAAATAATCTAAGATTCTTTCCACTACTAAGGCTTGATCTTTATATATAGATTTAATATGACGGATCGTATATTTAAAAAATATTTTAATTTATATAAGGAATATCTTACAGAGATTTTTCTCAAATTTTGACAAAGGCTGATATTATAAATCTAAAGTCAGATAAAACAATTGTAAAAATAGATAAAAGCTATAATCCTCTTATTTGCCCTGGACAGACAATAAGTAATCGGAAAAGATAATAAAAGGCATGTGCATTTACTCAATGCACATGCGTAATCTATTTTCACTTCACGTGCCTTTTACGACTATTTATTGTCAGGGCAGGTAAGAATAGCTTTCGTCTACTTTACAAGTGTTTTAAAGCGATCTGACTATTTTGTTTTATCTACATTGTCTTTATTTACAAATGGCATGCAAGAAATTTCAACTTTGTTATTTCTCTTATGACGTCACGATTCAATATGACTACTCAGGGACCTTTAAGGCCCTGCAATACACTAGAAGAAATATTAGAAACAAATAAATAATAATAAGTAGGAATAAATATTAAGATTTTAACCTATTAGAAACGTATATTCCGATGTAACCAGTTTCTGGTAGATTGAAATCTTAATAGTTATTCCTGTTCCTAATATTTCTTCAATTGTGCACAGTCCCTTATGCATCAGTATCATTTTATGGTAGGAGATATTCCATACCATACAGTAATACTGATGATCGAGAATTAAGAAATCCGGATCATCGTCAATATTCTATATCAATTCATTAATAATTTCATTAATAATTACGCACAACACAATATTGTCAGTAGGTATATTTGTTGGTATGCTGATAATACTGATATTATTGATCATATAATAAAAGGGGCATTAGTATTTCTGTCAGTATAATTGCATAATTATATACATAAAACTAATAATAAACTGAAACAATGTCAATAATATTGCTTATATAAGATTGTAAAAATATTGATGCATACTGTCAGTGTTACTGATTTAATATTATTAATTAATAAATTTAAATAAATTATGTTTGATAAACAAAATCTAATAAAAAAATCTCTACTTAATTGAAATTTAAAATAGGAATCAATCAAAATGCGGAATTAAAATATTCAAACCATATACGTCGCGGTCGTTTTAAATTACATGAGTTACTTCTTATTAATATTAGTAGCTCTTTCCTCGGTAATTGCATTTATATATAATAGAACGATACTTGTACCAATTGTACTATTAAATTTGTATTTATACCTGATAATGGCAAATTTATACATACAACAAAGTGTTCGCGTGATTTTATTAAATTATACATTTTCATCCAGCTTTATCATTTGCAATCGATTTTGCATATCTCGAGAATCTTACGCTGGTAACTTGAGATCAATTCACCTGTTACATCAGCAGTTTGCTACTCGTGCGGTTTTAACCGTTAATTTAACCGTCCGAGTGAGATGCACGTATTTGAGAGGATATCAACCTTCGCTACATCTGAAAGATGAACTAGGTACAAAGTTGAGGAGTTTATTTAGCGACCTAAATCGACATTTAACCAGTAATACTTAATTTAATTCGATTTTTGTTCCCAATTCATCAAATTGCGTCGAAAGTTAATTCGTTCGTACATAAAATATCCCGCTACAGTCGCGAAACTACTTACTATAAATGGTAGAACGTAAACGAATCGCTCGGAATGCAACATGTCATTGAATAGGATATTCTATTAATATCTTAAGATATTAATAGGATATCTTATGATACCTATCATAAATTCAAATCTCTCCACCACTTTTAATATGTGAAAAATAATTTCAATCTGACACAGAAAATCCAAACTACAAATATGGATAAGTGAAAGCAGTCGCTTTGTCAATACGATCGGATGGGTTTGCTCTTAAATTTTCCTATCACGAATCCGAACGGAAATACTTTCAACCGCAGCAACAGACAACGTTAAAACACGAGAACACTGGCGACGATTCGACGATGACTCGATCAGAAGAATTAAAAACATATAATGCTTCGATCTCGTAGCATTAAACTAGGATCACTTAATCAATTTTCACTAGATTGATCAATTTTTTCTTGTTAATAATTAATACATTTTAATAATTTTATAAATTAAAAATATTAAAACTATCAATTCTTTGCAGCAAATAAACGATAAATAAATGTTAGTAATAAAAAGATTCGAAATCGGATCCATTCAGATATAAAATGATAAACATTGGTTAGAAGCTTTATACTACACCCGAACTTGGCGAACAGAGGCACTTTAGCCCAAATACACGATATATATCTATCATCTCATATATCTATCTTTTCCAAAAGTGTACACTAGTTCAGTCACAGAAAACAAACCCCATATGTGTGTACATATTTAATTATAATCATATTTAATTTCAGAACCTTGAAAATCACGTTACTTGTATCCTTTAGAATTCTTTAAATCGACGCTCCATTCTTATAAGATATTATCTAACTACACCAAATCCCTTGGGAAATCATAGAGAATCGTGATACAACCAAACTCACGTGACCTTTGGAAAATTTTTGCGGGCATGCAGTGTCAACAAAAGTCACAATCTAATAATTACATCTAAAACAGGCGCGGTTGGATTTGGCTTGCATGCCATTGTTTGTTGACTCCAGCATTAATTGAGCCGTGAAAAATATAAAAATATAAGAAACGATATACAGCACAGGTGAAAATTCTACATTCGAATCTAATCGAAACAAGAACGATCTCTTTGCTAGAAAGAATACCTAATTTAAAAAAAAAAAGGACTGATATACATCTAAGCGTTTAATTAGTTGCTCCTGCCTCCAAATTATCGTAAGAACGGCATAGCTAGCATTCTCGTTCCGAGATATTGGCACTAATTGGAGAAAATCCGTAGCGTTTACGCTCCAGCGTGAGCCTGCAAGCGATTTAGCCACGCTTCTATCGAAGTCGCGGTGATAAAGTCACGCAAGCTCTCCCCCCTACCCCCTGTCGCAACCAGAAACCGGTAGCGGAATCCGTTACGCGTCCGGAAATGCGCGTGAAAAGAAGACTTCATCAGTGTGAGATTATAAGTACAAATAAAAAACAGGAGGAAAAGAATGCCGGAGGCAAGATCCGTGTCGCGCCGCGTGTTCGACGTGGCGTAATGCAAGAAGTAACGAACGGTATAGACATCCGGTACATCGCATGGCGATAAAATGACGTTTCATTTAATTAATGTACCGTGTCACTCCCTTCGATCAAATATATCGGAGGAAATCGATCAAAAAGTGCGATCGTTCCATACCCGAGGCGTCTCAGGATTACACGAGATTGTACGAGGCCTACTTTGTATGATCTACCGTAATTCATGTCAGAATTTTATTTGTCCTACCTGCTCCTCATGACACAAGACATGTTTAAAGAGTCAGAATACGTATGCGTAAAATATATATTAAATGTAAAATGTAAATATAGAAGTTCTTGAAAGTGACACGAATTTTTAATCAGACTTTATCATTTAAAAAATTGTAAGAATCTTTTTTTTATAGAGTTAACAATTCAACATAAAAAAACTCAAAATAATACCTATTAAGTTAGCCCCCATCAGAGTTAATCCCCCGCCCCATCATGCTAAATAAATTCTAATATTGAGCGATGTCAACTTCCACATTACAAATTAATGGACCACACACATCTAAAAAGAGAGAATACAGGAACAATCGATACGTATCTACATATCTAAACTTTACTTGATAATATTGTAATTTGACCGAAGACTCTGACAACTTATGTAATATTGTAATTTTTCGTTTTTACATTGAGAATGACCCGATCGGCGTCGAAACGTTTGTATAAATATTTCTTTTAATTTTAATTGGCTCGTAGCCCTTCATTTTATTTACTGATAAATTCTAACATATTCCAAAATTAGATGCTAATTAGATGCTCAAATCTGAAATTAGGTTAAAAATTACGCTCAAAGCGTTTGACAGAAAATTAGATATATAATTTTCATTAAAAAGTAGCAAAGATCCTTTATATTGAATTACTTTAAATTTTTGACTGCAGATTTAAATTAGATAAAATTAGAAGTTTAAGAAAAAACCTTTAAAGTATCAGTTATGTATAACTCATAACTTTTGTTTAATTTGATATAGCTGCCATATTAAATCTGTCATTTTGACTTTTTAAAGTTCGACTTTAGATTTGGAATCAGTGAATTTAGAAACTCAAAAATGTACTAACACTTAAAAAGATATGTTTAAAAAAAATTTGTATAACAAAGATGTAAGTGTTGTACATTAAAGCACTTCTTCGCTATAACGATCAAATATAATTGCACTTTCTCGTATAATTTGAAATTGCCAGAAGCCACGTTATTTCGAAGTTAACCGACGTTGGCAAAAGCAACCGTTCTAAACTAGTTGTGATGAATGTATTATGTCTCGTCGTATTCCCTTTGTCGAACGGAAGGAAGGAACAAAGGTGCAAAGTGCACATTGCCCACCGCACAAGTTATATGTGTGCGTACGGTTATATGTAGCGCGATTATTATAAAAAATAGGGTTTATTAAGAAATTTAATAACACGATATTTAAATCCTAATAACATGAAATTTAAATCCAAATAACATGGAATTTTTAGAATATTTTAAATTAAGTTTGATTCTTGAACTTTTCTTGATGTCATATCAATAAAATCGTTTAAAAACTTTTTTTATTATAATAAACATGAAATGGTTATAAAAATGCTACATTTATAGTATCTGGGATTTGCCGTACCCCGCCTTAATAACGACGAGTTAAATGGCCGCGACTGTTACTCCCGCGAATGCATTAATCTCGTGGTGATAGCGCCAGCCTGGCATGATATTGTATTTATTCTAGACATTTATTCGTTCTTTCGCACAACAATTATCGATGCACTTTGTTTCGACTGACAATAGTATTTTAACGCGAGTTCCAGAAAAGATGTCTAAACAAATATATGTCATAAAAAATTACGCATTTTTACTTTAAATTAAAAATTTATAAAGCAAAACGCGGTAAAAAAAATCTTGATGTAATTTTTAAAAGACGTTTGTTTATAAGAAATTGTTTTTTTATTCGTGCACTGTCAGAACTGGTGCACAATAGTGCAGTAAGTTGAAGTGAAACAAATATGTTTCATTTCAACTATACAGCCTATCAATTTTTTGTTTCCTGTTTCTTGTTTTTTACATCTTGTCTTTTTGCTTCTCATCTAGTTTTTTGTTTTCTGTCGCCCGAGATAAAAGTTAACGAACTTCGGAAGAAACAGAAAATGGTAGCGAGAAATACAATTAAGTTTGATTCTTGAACTCTTCTTGATATCATCTCAATAAAACTATTAAAATCGTTTAAAAACTTTTTTTATATTATTATGATAAACATGAAATGGTTATAAAACCAATTGTCAAAACGGTCGCAAAGGGAGGAAAAAAGCAAAAAATAGGAAACAAAGAGCATATTGTAGAACAGGCTTACGTCTCGATTTCGTGGAAGAACGCATTCAGCAATAAAATTACTCACTATATGTGTGATTAGCTGTGTAAGCAAGTGATAGATTCTGTCGAAGGTCTTTGGGATAAACGTTTCGAGTCGTAAGTTAATCCATATTGGTGCACTGAATTTAACGTTACACTTAAGAATACATACTCATTAAGCCTCTTGACAGTCTTGACCCTTCCGTAAAGGGGCCTGATTGGAATTAAGGACCACCGCAAAACAAAAAAAAGAATCAAGAGTTCAAACGTTTATACCTCTACTACACTGTCTGCGTGTGTATGTGTGTGTACGTGTACTAGACCTCCATTCGATTTCATGGATGGAAGGAAAATTGACACAAACGCCATATGAACAACGCCAGCAGTCAAATACACAGAACAAATCGATTCTCACGGAATTGGAAAACGCGGACTGAATAAAATACACAGAGAAGTGAATCGACTCTCCGGTTTTTCCTAATTACCTCTTCTCGATACGTCATACCGTACGCCCTTAGAACGCGGGTCCGACCCCACCCAACGGGCAGACAGATAAGGCAGGCAGGCAGACGGGCAGAAGCAAGCAGGCAAGCAAAACGAAGAGAAATCAGAGCACACGTCGGTGACTCACCACTCGGTGCTTCCGCACGAAACGAACTCGCTCGCAACCCCGCTGTCGCACGCGAAGGCCGGTAAAAATAGTAGCGAAGGCCGCGGGCGCCGACAGCAATTTTCACGCCGCGCGCGAAGCCGAAACACCCGTCTGCCCGCCCTGTTCGCCCCACGAAGGGCTCTCTGCCACGGTCACCATGGGAACTGACCCTTGCCGTGAGCCCTTCAAGGCTGCGCAAGCTCTCCCGCGGGGGAGTTTACGCACAGGGTTCCCGAATTGCGTTCGTCCTGCAGGGAATCGTGCACGGCGACTCGTGCAGTCCGAAATAGTCCGAATTGGGGTAAATCGAGTTTGTCCGCCGCCCTTTCTGTCGCCATGCCGACTAATCAATTTCTGTCTAGATCGTAGACGAAGTACAAAGGGTTCTGTCGCGATTAAGGACTATCCTGATGCATCCCGAGATTGTGGAACTCTGTTTAGCTTCGAGACATTGACTTTGCTTCGATAAATCGATTTAATTTAAGTCTTAATGCTTGATTTAAGTCTTAATTTAACAGCGTTCATCAAGAGCGTTTTTCGCGTATCTTCTTGAGATACAAGATAATATTCGATCGTTGTACAATTTTCATTGCAACTTTTCGAAGGTAGATATATGAGATATGAGAATGGTATACAAAAAAAATGAAACAAGAAACGTCGCGACGTTCCGAATTCGATTTGTCTATCAACTCCGAGTTTACATCTCGACATAGGCTACGTTTACACCGTGCATTTAGACCGCGGCCTATACGATAGGTGTCCTTGTTTATCTTGTAAGTTAAACAAAAACACCTATCGTATAGGTCGCGGACTAAGTGCACGGTGTAAACGTAGCCATAGAAAGAGACTCCTCGTCACACCCTTGCGCGCTCTTTATCGCCAAGGGGTGTTGAACCTTCATCTACCACACAACTTCGACTTGGATAAAGAGAGTTACGACAATGAAATCTCTATTAAGACATTTAAAAGATGATGTTGCACTTCCGATCGTCCAGGATTCTCCAGGAATTCATTGTTTTTAAACGGTTCTGCCTCCCGATACATTCGGAGGGACAGAGCAAAACGGAGCAATATTATCCGGAGATGGAATTCGCAACGTCGCGTCGTCAGTATGCCCGCGTTCCGCCGATAAGCACGAACAGGAAGCTGAAACCGCCGACTTCTCTTTACCTCTTACTCTTTATATTTCTCTTTCTCTCTTTCTCTCGTCCGCTTCCGCTCCTTCGCCGCGGACCGGAGTTCTGCTTCCCTCGATTGTTGGCTCCTGCCGACTCCGTTCGTCGTTCACCGAGCGTATCGATGGCACTACCACGCGTCTCGGTCCCGACTCGACTCGGCTCGATTCGACCGCGCCTCGGTTTTTTCGCGCGAGAAAGGAGACGAGATAAGATGACGACGATGACCGGACGAAACGGAGAGATCGATGTCGCGAAGCGATCGAAAAGAAACCGACACTCGCGAGAGAGACTTGCGTAGAATCAAACCATACGCAGATCGACACGATCGACGCTCGTCACGCAGGTCACGCTACTGAGCCAAGATGAGCCGAAGCCGAGCGAGCTGACTGCTGAGGCCCGCTGCGTCGCTAGCTAGTAGGCCCCAACGCGACGACGCGATGAGAGCGTGCAAGGGTGGGGGGCTGCTTTGCCTCCCGCGGTTTTCTAGCGATGGCGACGACACCCTCGCGTGGAGGACTTTGAAAGTTTAAACGCTGAGATGAGAACATTTTCTGTTTTTTTTTTATTTGAGAAAGAATCGCGATCGTCCAAACTTTTAAGCCTATTCTATGCTCCCCATTTCTTGCTTTTTTTCTTCCCTTTGTGAACGTTTTAACAATTGTATCTCTTGTTACTGTTTTCTGTAGTTTTCTTCCGAAGTTCGTTAATTTTTTATCTCAGGCGACGTAAAACAAAAAACCGGATAAGAAGCAAAAAGATGTAAAAAAATAGCAAAAAGGAGAAGACAAAAAGCACATAATTGTAGAATAGGCTTTACTGATGGTGAGTATGAACTTTAATGGATTTCGCGCATTGCCACGGACTTTGTCTCGCGCACCAATCTCTGTATCGGAGTAACACTATTTACCGTAAAATTGCACAGGCAATCCAGATGCAAAGCGTCGTAAATCTGAAATTTTTCCGATCTCCGAAAAGCAAGGATTAATGTCAATTGTCAACAATGTCTTGTGTCAATTTGTGTCTCTTGCTGGAAAGCTCTCTTTGTGTAAGACACAGTATTACACTGAAAAAAATGT
This sequence comes from Mycetomoellerius zeteki, assembly GCF_001594055.1. Taxonomy (NCBI): domain Eukaryota; kingdom Metazoa; phylum Arthropoda; class Insecta; order Hymenoptera; family Formicidae; genus Mycetomoellerius; species Mycetomoellerius zeteki. The sequence continues at coordinate 610,508 of NW_017257819.1, read as the reverse complement.
GTGTAATTTTACATGGACATGTAATTTCCATGTAAAATTACACGCATTTTTTTCTTACATAAAGAGAGCTTTCCAGCAAGAGACACAAATTGACACAAGAGTCTTCCTATCCTTGTTCAATAATCAGTAAGAAACAATTAAAGACAGAATGATTCTTGTATCGATTTGTGCCTTTGCTGGAAAGCTCCCAAAGTGTTCAACTATGTATATGTGACACATTAGTGTTGCACTGCTCGACACTGTAAAAAGCTAAGTACGAGCGTGTAAAATATGTCAATGTTATCAACTTTTCAAAAAGTTACTTGATAGCTGTATTTATTTTGCAATAAAACCGTCAAAAATCGTCAATTCTGAAAAAATTAAAACTTAAGTCTAAATAAAAATCATAAATCTATTATTGATACGCTAAATATAATCATAAGAATATATATAATAAGAATGGAAGACTACAATGCATTCTGATGTTACACTATGAAACTAAACTGCGTTCCAGCAAGTACCTTACATTACAGTGTAATGTTCTGTGTCCTAGCTGAGAAACAGCCACAGACTACGTTTACACGACTCGATTTACGCCGAAGTTATAACATTCGATGTTATAATTAGGAATTCACCGGATATCCAGAAAAAATGTCTTGTGCATCCCTAGTTATAATTTCCTGACGTGTTAGATGCCATGTGAACTGTATTTTACGATAACGTTATTACATCGATGTCGTAACTTCATCGTTTCCACAACATCTAACGTCATTAGTTATATTAACATCAGATGTTATAACCTTAGTGAATTGAGCCATGTAAAACGTACAATAATAAACAAATTCGCGCAGTATTTGTTCGATGGATGCGAGCGGATCGAAACCGGTTTGGGCCCATCGCTCGCAGCTGACTCCGGCACGAAGTAGAATGAAAGAGGAGAGAGAAAGAGAGAGAGAGGAGAGAGGAGGAGGAGGAGGAAGAAGAGGAAGAGAGAGGGTAGCGCGTAAGGGGTGAATGCGCATCGAACTGTCGGCTGTAAGGTTAGGTTTCCATAGGGGCGGTGAACCTCGTTCGAGATCCTCGCGTTGCTGACGATGCTGACCGGTCGGCCGGTCAGTCGTCATCGTACGATAATGATAGCAATTCCGCGCTATTTTCGAGCGCGAGTTACGCTCCGAGGACGAGATCGATATTCAGAACGTTACACAAGAATTTTGAAGAAACATTGTCTTTTATGTCTTTTAAAGAATACGATACTTTTCTCACACAGCACACTTTATCCTAGGAATGTCCAACGGACGTCATTTTGGGATATCGCGATAATCTTGTGATATCCGTGGATGATCTCAGTTATCCAACGAATATCCTGCGAATGTACAAGTGTCCGCATATGTGAGGTCCTACGGACGTCTTAGACGACATCCAAGGAACTCCATGAGATATCACAAGTATATATATGCGTGTGTATATGTGATTGTTATCTAAAATAAAAGAGAAATGTTTTAGGATTTCATATTATGGAAGCGAGAAATAAATTGTTGTCCTATTATTACATAATGAAATAAAAGATTAATTTGAAATAATATATGTCACATCTTGTAATTTATATATTCTTGAGCTTATTTATTATTCTTAATTTATTATTCTTAGGCTGCGTTCGGAAATATTATCCGAGTGCCTCAGTGTATCGTTTTGTCGTTGTTGTTCACCCAATGTTAAACAAAGATAGGATGATACATGGGGGCATCGGAGTAATGTTTTCGAATACGGTCTTAGTATAACATTCAGTATAATAAAAATCTTTGTAAGCTTCATATGAAATATATCTTAATTGGCACGCAGTACGTCATATTGTTTGTGTCCAAAATAACTATGACATTCTATACTTCTAATCTTTTAATTCTGACACTCTCCAATTGCAATTATTGCAAACATTTGTTGTACAAATCTGTGCATTCTAGGATATTTCTTGGAGAACTGTGTGGTGGAGAGATTTGAATTTATGATAGGTATTTTAAGATATCCTATTAAGATCTTAAAATATTAATAGAATATCCTATGATATCTTACGATATTTTCTTTGGATATCGCGGATGGGATATCCGTAAGATTGCTTTGTCAGGACAATTTGGAATTCTCAGGATAAAGTGTGCTGTGTGGGTTGTGACATGACAATCATAATGATTGCCGCTGAAAAGTCTGACTATATCTAGACTATATCTATCATTTGTGACTGACACTTAATGATAGATATAGTCTATCGATACAGTTAACGTGATACTACAATAAAATGCTTTAATTGAAGCATTTTTATTAGGCAATTCGTAAAATGCTTTTTCCTGATTGGTTAATCAAATACTTCAAAACATTCTGATTGTTCATTCAAATACTTCAAAGTATTCGTCGTGAGATTTTAATCGCACCCAACGTATTAAATACAAAGCTTTGAAATCTCGAATTGGATTCCTCTCTTGACTCTTTTCTCGTTTCACCTCTTCTCCTTGATGTATCATGATAATAGCCAGACATATTTTGGCTTTCTTTTCATTTCCGATCACCTTTTCGTCGCTGCGGTAACGAGATTAGGTACCGCAGAGAAATAGCAAGATCGTGAAGAATCTTGCCGAGCTAAATCTCGCTGAGTGCTCAATCCATCTCGTCGCACTCCACGTAATCGACGATTTATCGCCAGGTGGAATTCGACGATGCGTGCGATAGTAAATCGTCTCTCTCGTCAATCGACTCGAGATTCTCGGAAAAAAAAAAAAAAAACGGATACCCACAATCAAAGAAAAATATGTACGTGGTAGTAACTATAAAGGTAAAGCTGAAAACACAATAAAAAGTACAGGCAATAGGAACAGGAAATAACAAATTTCAACCTATCATAAATCATAATGCATATACTAGAATGGACGTTTTCTGATAGGTTGAAATCTCTTATTCCCTGTTCCTATTGCCTGTATTTTTCATTGTGTTTCCAGCTTAACTGAAAAATAACATTTGCCAACCCTGTATATATACAATATACCTATATATGTATATATCCAGGAGACACGGTAGTATCTAAGACAAGCGCAACGATACTACCGTGATTCCTTTACGCGAGGCTGCGAGTTGCGGAGAATTGAGATTATTGAATCTCAATAACGGCTGAACCGATCAAGTACATACTTTCTACATACTTTCAATCGATAGCGTCTACTCAAATTGTGTAACAAAAGTGGTTTTATTATTTTTTCTACGTGCCCTACGATATACCATATATACGAGTATACGAGTATATACCCTGTAGATAGCCAAGTCTGTGGAAACAAATTTTGAGCAGAGTATGCTATCTATTTCTGATGATCGAAAGACAACAAATTTCACACAGAATGTATCTGTCATATCTGTCAATGTCGGCACACTATCATCAGAAATATGACAAAGCTTGTTAACATGCATCAACAATTTAGCAGCAGAAACAGGATTAATTTGCAGTGCTTTTGCTCGATTCTGCCACCAATCTGCTAGCACAGCATATCAACAGACTATGTCGATAATCGTAACTTAATATAAATAGAGAAATTGCTACGGAGTTTTTAGGAATCTAATCGAATTTGCTACCAATTTACCAACAAATTGCTAGCATTTTGCTATCTGAATAGTTAAATAAACTATTTTATAGTTATAATAAGAATATTGATACTCTGTATAAAACTTATACAGTTATCACTTTTATAGTTTTACTACTATTAAGTATAAGTCTTTTTCTCTAAGTAGATCTGTTCCAGATTCGGAACTGGGTTTCTTGGATATGCAGATTTCCAACAGACGGAGATTGATGGACAAGTTTAATCGGACGGATTCAATCTAATTCGATTTCCTCTAATAGGTGCTTGTTTGCTTTCCAATGACAGTGCACAAAACATTGGCTGCGTTCAGCAGAAAAAGCAGCTTTGCAATTGTTGTAAAAAATTCTTTAATATGATCGGTCTTGCCCTTAGTTCCTCATTGGATCTAAATGTATAAACCAATCATATTCAAGAATTTTACAACAGTTGCAAAGCTGCTTTTTCTGTTGAATGCAGCCAATGATATCACACATCCGATATATGATAACAACGAAGATTCTGACGAATCTTTGTCCTTCACCGTTTCCTGGACACGTAGTATAGAATTTTTGAATGAAAATGAATGCGATGCATTTATTTTTTTCTTATTACATTCCAGGCTTATTAATCTCGATACCATTACAATTAAAAACTTGTCGACTTTGATAGAGTCTACATTTGCTGAAGATTATTGATATTTTCCAGAGATTCTGCTCCATATTTTTGAATGAAGGTAAAACCTCTTTTTTCGCATTAATAACCGTCATTAAATATTGTCAAATCTCGTTAAATTCAACAAATCAATCCATGACAACAACGAGTGAATAACTTATTATGAGTTTCGAGCTGTTCAAGCTGAGCGTCCAATTAAAAAAGTCCGTCTTTAATTAGTCGGATAGTCGCGACTTAATTTGATTTGGTTCAGAGAATCGGGGGCTTTTTCGAGCGTATCTAACAAGAACGTCCACTCGAGATCGTTCGGTTTCCGGAAACGCATCGTCGTTTTCAGCCAAAGCGTCTGTCCTCCTTTTCCTACTTTTTCTTCGTTTTCTTATTTGTTTTATTGCACCGCAAATCATGTTCGACAACACGTTAAGCAGGAAGTATCGCCCGCAATATTTTCTGTTTCTTGATTTCATGATTATCAGCATTTACGCTCTTTAGTGTTGCAATTTCAAATTATACAGAATTACAGAAATAAATATCTATCTATAAAATATCTTATAAACTATAAATTAAAATTTATTAACTATTAACTATAAATTATTCATTATAAACTATGAACTAATAAATTATAAATTCCTAATTACAAAAATATGACGCCTATAATATAAGAAAACATCTCTCTATTGACTTATAATAAGTTTCACCATCGTTTTCCGACAGATATTTAACTTTCTTTTATGGCACTCTATCTCTCAGATGGTACAGTCATGAGACTTATATACAGAACTTTTATCTCTCCCATCTGAAATTTTATATGAAGAACTTGGAACTTATTGCATTCTTCTCAAAGACGATTATTCTATGGACTTTATCTTTGAAACAATAAAAAAACGTCTTAAATATTCTTTAAAATGTTTTTTTGTCAAATAATTTAAAAAACAGAACAATGATAATACGGAATTTGACGATTTCTTATTTTACTACATTCAGGTAATGGAAGTAACACGTTATTTGTAATGCCGTTATCGTTACAAATTACTTTTTTTAGTAACAAACTGATAACGACGTTATCTTTTTTTGGTAAATATGGCAGATGAAGGAAAACAGCCCTTTAACCTTGACATATGTTGTCATGACCATGAGTGACCCTCTAACAGGTTTTGGCTGTCGCTTGTCAATTATAAAAAGTAACTCGTTACTTTTTATGTCCATTATTACCGTTACTATAGATTATTTTTGAGAATCAATAACTAGTAACGGTATAAATTAGTTAAAACTTTTTTATTCGCGCGGTAATAGTTACTTTTAAAAAGTAACTTTCCATTCCTATATTTGACTTTTATTTCTAACCGGTTTAACAATATTTTTAGAAACTCTAATGTAAAACTGTCGTTTTATAGTACAAATAAACTCCGTAGATTTATCGAACTACAGAAGAATTCGCTTCCAGGTTCTTCCATAAGTAACGTTGTCTACAAGATTTCGTGTTGTAGTGCATCACATGGTGGAAGACAAATAAAAACTAGAATTTCCGAGTATCAAAATCACATACATACATAGGAATATAACTTAGCCTATTCTATATGGGCTGTAACTACCGCTCATCTCAATTAGTAGATTGAAATTTGAATTTTGAACGGCTTATAATAGGCAAATCTGCAACGGAGATTTCGAGAAAGGCATCCTCGAACTTTTGAAAGATCTATTCGATAATTAAATTTTTTCCGAGATCGCTACCATTCGTGATTTCTGTTTAAAACGCATTTATGATCCGCGAAACAATACAGCTCCGTGTAATATAATAATTGCGCTTGCCTCGTATATTCATCACGAGACACGTGCACAATTCTCGAAAGCGTATTGCTAACTCGCTGATGACAAGTTGCATCTCGGACGAGTTTCGATGACTTGTTCAATGCGCAACTACTACTCAGAAGCCTTATCTTACGATTCGATCACGAGCTTGAAGAATCGTGATTCAATTTACGAAAGGAGAACAATACCGCTTTCAACTCGCAATGCACCGAATTCGCTGAGCCATCGAAGCCGAGATACCAAATATAACGTATTGTACATGCAGACGTGTGCACAGTTTCACAACAAAATTAAAGGGCAGCGAGACGCAATGATTGTGTTTAGCAGAGAAATCTGATCAATGGTTACGTTCAGCAGAGAAAACTAATCGGTTAGCGGTTCTTTAATATGATTGGTTCCTACACTTAAATCCAGCGAAGAATTAAAGGCAAAAGAATAAATCATATTAAAGAATCACTGAGTCTACTGATCAATTTTCTCTGCTGAACGCAGCCATTCTCACAACAAAGAATATCTTATTGTATTCACGGCAACGCTAGAGATGACGATTCAACTTCTTTTACAACTTGCTCACCTCAATTACGAGACTTTTTGCCTGACGTTGACGATCGCTCGCATTGTTACGCTATCAACATGGATGAAATCAATGACATCGAAACTTCTAACGATATTAGCTTTTAGAAAATGACTATCTTTAGCGGATTTTCCGCGATCTTATTGTTAAATCTTTATCCCGTGACTGTATAATGCCATCGCATCAATGGTCTCCGATTGAATATGCGCGGGAATGTCACACCCTGCGCGAGTCCTTCGATTTCTTGCTGCGCTCCAAATCTAGGAAAGTGTATAATGTCTTCCCTTTGCTTTTTATCCCGGAGCGATATTCATTCGTAGTCCTATGTTCAAGATCATTCCGACTCCAATCTCAGATGAGTTCTAAAAATCCAATCAATGAAAATGACTACGCAGCATGAGATTGTATATACTCAAGATAGTTAAAACGATTTTAAAAATAAGATCGGGATAAAAACTCCGCTCCTAATTGAGACAATCACAGATTATTCCTTACACAAGAATGAAACAGTACAATAATTTTATTGTTTAAAAAAAGAGCCGGCGGAGAATAGACAAATAACGTATACTGAAACTCTTATATACAAAAAATTTGAACACATCGACACCTGAGCCATAGAAAGTACTACATCGAGAAAAACATGAAGAAAGGTCTATGTCAAGAAATTAATGAATTAATGGCTACGTTTACACCGTGCATTTAGGCCGCGGCCTATACAATAGATTTCTTTGTTTATCCTGTATATTAAACAAAGACACCTATCGTATAGGTCGCGGACTAAGCGCACGGTGTAAACGTAGCCAATTTGATCACTCCAGCATCTCCTTAAAGTCCAACTCGCCGATAATTAATATCGGTTATGATAGTGCATGATCGAAAATTGAAAAAATAAGAGTAGATATCAGAAAAAGAGAAAAAAAGAGAGATAGAGACAGGAAGGAAGGCAGGATAGAAAGAGAAATAGATACAGATTGTGATTTTTCACTTTCCGTATATCTTAATTACACGCTTTGTCGCGTCATCTCGCTGTTTATGTATGATATATGTATTATATATATATTCTTCGGCGCAAACGTACGGTGTAGGCCAGGTATACCACGTCGTGCACGCGTGCTGTGTGAACGCGACGTTATAGCCAAGTTCGCTGACCGGCAGAGAGAATGCATGCGCACGCGAGGAAAAGAGAGAGGATCAGAGGAGAAGTGACGGAATAGACCGTGACCGTGGCCGTGGCCGTGACCGTACCGTGGCCGAGTTGTCGCGATCGCCATAGATATCGCCGGCGGCGACGAATACGACCCATTACGAATCCATATAAAATATATATATATATATGATTTCATACGGATATCTCAGAGAAGCGAATTTGAGCGACCGAAGTCTGTATCCGGTCATGTTACGAGATATGTACAAGTACATACTCGAAAGTATCATTTAAACCCAACATCCAAACAAGAGATACCTCGCGTGTAGAACTCTGCGGTTAATGATCTTTGTTTCGTTTTCTTGAAACAGAGAGAAATAAACTATAAAGCTTTACTTCAATTTCTTTATTTAATATGTTTCGTGGGTTGAACCTGGTTGAACCGATTTATCTTCATTCAGCGCGTTAGTTTCACGTTACTGTGAAAGAGTAGAGTTTGAAACAAATATTAAATATAAATATAATGTTGATTCTACAATGAGTCGGTAATCTGTAATCGGTAAGTCGGAAGCGAATCTAAAGGATAATAATCGATAGAGTTGACCAGCAACCAATTTTTAAGACTATAGACTACCGATTCATCGTAAAATTATGGCGTTTTCGAATGGAGTGGGTTTGAATCTAATGACCTGGGTCGGATCGATGACGTCACATACTTTACTTTGATTTCTGATTGGACGAGATTACTTTCGGGTCAAACATGAGTTAACCGAACCGGATCGGATTCAAATCCACTCCATTCGAAAACGCTATTAGTATGATATCTGTATGATATTGACAATCCCCAATTGGCCTCTAGTATCAAGATATTTATAAATAGGAAATCCGGTGACATTCTTAAATTATAATGTAGAAATATTGCAACATGAAATATTATAAACGACTAAATTAAAAATTTTAGAGTTAAATGGCTTTTAGGCTACATATGAACCGATCCTTTGAAAGTTCGTCAAGCATTTGAAAATAATTGGATAACGTATCCTAATTTGTTTCTTCATTATGCTGCCGACATTTCCTTTATTATATTATTGAAAGTAAAAAATATTTACATCTCAAATTGGATTTGTCTAATTTTTGACAAATATCATTTAGAAATATTTTTTCTGACAAAACTGTTGCGTTATGAAGAATCATCTTAGTGCAGTTATTATAAAATTATCATCAGTTTATAATGCTATTATTGGGCAATGTTTTCACGATTTACCTTTGGGGGATCTATCTTACAATTACTTTCGAACAAATCGCGCAATTTGTATCGTAAGTTTTACGATTCATTCAATTTTTTAAAAACTCAAATATATTCATAAGAAAAAAGTAACCCACATCTAAAGATAAAAAGAGAAAGCCGTATTATAAAACTACAGAATATAACGTTGACAGACAAAAAGAGACGAAAAAAAGTATTGACATAAGTTGTATATTTGCTATACAGTAACCGCATTCGCCGCGTACAATAAAGATATTGTATATTACGCTATACAATAACAAATGAATACAATTGGTATACAAAGCACGATGAAGTACACACAAAAAAATCTCAAGTTTAATTATCCCAGACAACTTCAAGATGCGTACTCTCTTTCTTTCTCTTTTTGCTTACAAAGTACATACGAACAAATGTATTAAAAAAAAAGAAAGCCATGGAAGAAACCTGGGGACTGCTACTTGGTGATATAAGAGACACTGTCGGGAAGGCATAATAGGCGTCAAATGGAAAAATATGATATTTTCTGAATGAAAAAATGCGAGACGGCTCAATTTTATGTAGGCAAAAATATCAATATATACTTTGCGTCACTTTCTTCACTAAAGTACCTATTTTTTTCAATCTACTTGTTTCTCTCGTGAAGTACGTAACAAAGGTATAAAACGTCTATTCTAATATATTCTTTTCACGTCACTTTTCATCGCTCATTATAATATAAATGCACGGCTATCACGACCGATTGTTATATGACTATTGAAAAAATGACTCTACATTATATGGCCATACGTTATGCACATTTTTATTTTTACATGGAATAGCTGTCGATGCGATGTGTGCGTTTCTGGATGATTAAGGCTTCTCAACAATTCCAATTACTTTGCGATTAATACATTTGCTACGATATACTTTCCACGAAGAACATGGTTGTCGGAACTTCCAATACACAAACACATATATAGGATTTATATTATTCAATAATAAAGTGTCTGTGGAAAACTGGAAGAGATGTGTCACGTGTTTCATGAGAAATCTAGCTACAGTCTACTTTGCTTGCAAGGTCAGTAATTACTGTAATTAAAATATATTATGCCGGTATTCATAGTCAATTTTTATATTTATAACTGTCTTAAATACAGTCTTAGGATGTCATGAATCAATTACAAGCCGGTATTCATACTCGATACTAGTTTTAAGACTGTCTTGACTACAATCTTAAGATGCTATGAACAAATCAGAGAGCCTTATTAGCATCTTAAGACATTACTTAAGACGGTCTTAAAATAAAAACAGACCACAAAGCCGGTATTCATAATTATTATTTTAAGACCATCTTAAGTAATAGAATCTTAACCCTGATGGAAATTTTTTTCTAAATTGTAATGAATGATGAAAAATGTTAATTGTAATTGTAATGAATAACGATGAAATATTACTGAACTTTATATTGAATTCTATATTAATTGACCCACTTTCAATATTATTTCATTCAGATTTCATTACAATTCATTAAAAATTCATTAAGATTTCATTACTGTTCATTAAAATTTAATATTTTATTAGAGTTCATTATTTATAGCCCCACGTTAGTACAAAAATACAATGCATGTACTAAAATAAATGCGAAAACCATGTACAAATGTGACATGTCTGCAGATGATCTAAGCTTTGATTATGGATGCGTTCCAAAACTTGAAACTGTCAACTTCGAATATCTTTTACCCTTGTTTAATATTCGGTAAATAACAAGAATAAAATGATATTCGGATCGACAGAGTTTTGGAACGTAACCTACGTAAACCTAGTTATATAGAGTATAGAGAGAACACGATTAAATTTTACATACGAGAACCGACACCATCTAGCGGCACTTCTAGAAAGACAAATTCAACGCTTTTCGTTACAATGCGCACAAACTGAGTATTTTTTTCAATTATTAAAAAATTGCAACATTTTAATTCTACTATTCTTTTTTTGGTAACTTTCATTAATAAATCTATAAAAATATTGTATATTTTGCTTCAATGTCATTACCATTCAAATATTTTCATTAATTTTTTTAAAAGTTTATAATATTTCAATATATTTCAGTGTACAATAAATTGTAAAAATATTATGTTTCGCGTTGTTTTTTCATTCATTTTTTAAAATTATTTTTAGAATTCACAGTATTTCAGTTCAATTTCTCTTAATAAATTTGTATAAACATTAAATATTTGCATTAGTTTTCATCACACTTCATTAATTTTAGTATAATTTCAATATAATTCAGTGTTCAATTTCTTTGAATAAATCACGATAAATATTAAATATATTTGCATTAGTTTCAATAATTTTCACTCTTCATTAATTTTCATTCATTATCTTTAAAATTCCTAGTATTTCAAAATTAAAAGTATTATTTATGTTGAAATATTATCAATAATATTTCAGTCATTTTCATTTCTTATTTCAATGATTTTATAGTCGATTTCAGCGATTTATTTCCATCAGGGAAGATATTCAGATGGTCTTAAAATAAGAATAGACTATAAATACCGGCCTATGCCGGTATATGATGTAGCTAATGTAAAATCTACTTTTCAGAGATTTAACGTTTTTTGCAGATATTTTATAGAAGTAAAGAATAGGAGCATTACCCTGGCTTTTCCTTGCAACCATCTTTTACCAATTTTTTTAATAGTAGATATTTAGCATATAATTTTATACACTGTATAGAATGTCAAATGTATGATAAAATATTGAGCAGAATTTGATTGCTCTCCGAAAACCATGTTGTACAAATATGTAAATTTTAGAGCACTTTTTACTTTATACATATACGAGGGTCGTCTGAAAAGTTTTGAGCCTAACATAGAAATAAGTACTTTTTCGGTCAAATTCAGTTTTATTTTTCAACACAATCTCCTTTTAACGAAGGCTGTGTTCCAAATTTACTGCTACACTGAAAATGCTACAGTTTACGTTACGTGCACTATAGATTTTCAGTACTGGCAGTCAATTTTGGAACACAGCCCTAGTTTACACCGAACACTTGATACGCGTATTAAGTACCATATTTATACCAAATCACTTGGTTCGTTTTGGATAATATATTAAAATTCGCCTCTGCTTTTAAGTTCAGGTTAAAATTAGAATTAGAGATTTTATATCTTGAAAAGCAGTGAAGACATCATGTCACCTAACCTGATCTGTTTTAAGACAGATCGGTGTAAATAAGAACGTATCAAATCATATTTAATTCGCAATAATTTGATACGCGTACTAACCGATTTAACGGTGTAAAAGGGGTCTTTAAGTCGATACACTTTTCCCAACTTTGCTCCCACCTCTTTAACCCATTCAAATAATAGTTGGTGTTTTGCTCTGCAAAATAGGATTCCAATGACCTGCTCGTTCGATGAAAACCTCTATCTTTCGAGCCAACTTTAAGTTTAGAAAACAGGAAAAAGTCACTGGAGGCCAGATCTGATGAATACGGTGGGTGGTCAATCAATTCGAACTGCAATTCGTGAATTTTTGCTCTGGCGACCGTCGAAGTGTGAGTGCATCTTAATGGAAGAGCACTTTCTTCTCCAAATGCGGTCGTTTTTTCGGCCAATTGCTACCTTCAGCTTGTCAATTAATGATGCGTAGTACACCTCCGTTATGTGTTTCACCTTTTTCAAGATAGTCGATGAACACAATTCCATGACTATCCCAAAAAATAGTCGCCATCACCATCCCGACCAATAAAACCGTCTTCGCCTTCGGAGCAGATGCACCCTTCGCAGTCCACTGTTTTAATTGTTCCTTCGTCTCAAGAGTAAAGTAGTGGATTTAAGTTTCATCAACAGTTATTAATCGACGTAAAAAATCCGACTTGTTTCGCTTCAACCGCTCCAACAGGGCCTTGGAAATGTTCATTCGAATGAGTTTTTGGTCCACAGTGAGCAAGCGCGTCACCCAATGCGCGGTTAGCTTACGCATGCCTAATTCTTCAGTCAATATATGACAAACACTGTTTTTTGATATGCCCACAGCCTCTGCTATTTCTCTAACTTTGATTCGACAGTCATTCAGTACAATTCCCTGGTGGAAAAATTTTGCTGAAATTATTCCACGTTTTGGAACACTTTTCAGTCAAAATTTCAGTAAAATTCAAAAAAATTTCAGTGATTTTTAGCCGAAAAATTCATTTTTAGTAAAATTTCAGCAAAAATTTCAGAGAAATTTCAAAGTAATTTCAGTTCAGCGATTTTTCAATATGTTAGCTGAAAAAATTCACTTTCAGTGAAATTTCAGCAAATTTTCAGCAATTTCGCTGAAATGTTCCAGAACGTGGAATAATTTCAGCGTAATTTTTTCACCAGGGTTTGGTAAATTTTTTTGGTGAATGTTATCGGTGATGGCCGCAATTGTTGGCCGTCCCGAACGCTAATCAGCCAAGCTGATACGACCACGTTTAAACTTAGCTGCTCATCTTTTCATGGTAGCAAAGATGAGGCAGAGTCCCCGTAAACAGTGTCCAATTTAGCTTTAATTTGCACAGGTGTATTGCCTTTCAAATGCAAGAATTTAATCATGGCACGATATTCGATTTTTTCCATTTTTACAAAAACACTGACATCGACTGGCACAAATGACTGTCAAACACCAATTGAGCATCCAAAATGGAAACAATTTTCACAGGTATCTTTCAAAGTATGTATGATCGTAGTAACAATGGTTTTGATGAGTAATGCCATCTTCATGTTGAAGCTCAAAACTTTTCAGTCGATCCTTATATATATATATATATACAGGGACTTTTCTATTTGGTTTAGTCCATTCTGCCGCTATACGAAAGTTTCATCATTAATTGTCAGACACCTTATTTGTGTGTGTGTGTGTATATAATATTATATATACGTATAAATCAACTGTTGACTATAACGTTTACTGTTTTTACACTCACTACGCATTTAATACTCGTCATTATACTTTGTCACATCATGTATCGCTTAAATCGTTACTACTGGTGTCTGCTTGTGCTAGAGTGATATATGATGTGTGTGTGTGTGTGTGTGTGTGTGTGCGCGCGCGCGCGCGCGCGCTCTCTTCATAATTCTCGAATCTGTTTCTATAATCAAATATCTAATCAATTACGAAAACCTTAATAAATACCGATTTTATATTCTCTTCCTCTTTTATTACTTAAGGAGATTCTCGCGCTACTTCTTAGATAGTTTATTCATATAATAATACATATAATAATATGTAAAATAATTAAAATAATGGAATAAAAAGGTTACCAACAATATCTTATGCTATTATACATAATTATTGTCAATTTTATATGTTACTAAATATTTTCAAAATGACAAAATAAAAGTTGTAAGATGCTCATTTGATGTATATGCATCGTCCATTTGACATATATTCTAGTCTTTTTCATTGAAGAATATAAATTTCTTGTAAACTGTACGGTCAGTTTAAATGAAATTTTACGAGAACAAACTTAAGTGTTTACTTTATGATTATAACGATTTTTAAATTGCTGTCTTATACGTAAGTGTCTCAATTTAAAAGAGAATAACTACAGAATAAGATTATACCTTCAACTTGTAATATAAAATTCTATAAATTTAGAATTAAATATCTTCAAAATAGTACTGTAAAAGTCAATGAAATTTTTTCTAGATATTGGTATTATTCACTTTTGCATTACATTTATATTATATAGACTTGTCTTATTTTTCATCAAACGCGAGAATCTCCTTAAAATATATGTAAATAATTCTTATGGCAACGTCAACCACAACTAAAGAATATTAAAATTCATCCATCCAATTGCATTTTGGCATTTTACGTCCTTAATTATTACTCGTAAAGTAGTAAGGAATTGTAAATTATCGTCCTTTCGGAGAAGACGACTTATTCTTTCCAGTCCTTCTTGATTTCGAACGCCCATTCCCATTTGAGATGTTCATGCTTGTCGTCGTCCGTAAAGAGAGAACTAACGCTGTATGAGCCTCGCGCTACGACACCGGCTGGCGCATCTTCAGCTGGAGTAGTGTAAGACTGAAGCTCTGTTTTAGGAGGATACGAGCCTACCATATGTGTCATTTTGTCAACTGTAACAAAAGATAATAAATGTACAATTCTATCATACGCTATATACTCTAATTATTGTATATTCCATTTACCCGTAACTCCTAATTTGCATTAGAAGCATTAACACACAAGCAATCGAATTTATTGTAATTATTAAGAATGAATGACATCATTATATTCAAATACGAAAGAGGAAGAAATAAATATCATACCAGGTACACCAAGGCGATAAGTCTTTTGAACATATTTTAATCCATGCACGATCTCGCGTTGCACAATAAAATCGATCCTGATTCTATAGCTCACGCCCTCCTTGATGACAAATGTCTGTTTCTTCAACTGCGATAAATCACCGGTCAAATCCAGTTCCATATCCGGTCGATTGGCGACGCATAGTGCCAATTTCTTCACTATTACTTTTCTAGGATCACTAGGATCTATGAGAATTATATAATTATTTAGAGTGTTGTCACGCCTGCTATATATTATATAAAGGGATCCAAGTGTTAGTTAAAGTTATATAAAAACATTGTACAGATAACATGTGTTGCGCGCGCACACATACATATTTTTAGGTTTTGTAAAGGAAAATAATTATAATAAATGATACTGTTAATAGAATTATTGTTCTTTACTATTTACTATTTACTTAGAATAATTTTGATTGATTTAGTTAATTACTGTTTAATAATACATTCTTGAAGATTCATCAACGTTGTGGTGACTGTTATCACATCATCGATAATGTTCAACATGCGATGGTGAATACCGGAATGAAGTTTGAGTACATTGAATTCTCTTAATTTTCTATCTATGTGTATATATAAGGTAGACCATTTTAATGTTCCACCCTGTATATGCACATAAATTCGTCCCACATAATATTCCACCCCAAATATATCTTTTTCTACGCCTTTTACCAAAAAATGTTTCAGATAGAAGTTTTAGGGTTTTAAGGGGCACATCAGATAGCTGTATTATTGTGACCTTGAGTGGCGTCATCAAGGTCAAATCAAGATCATATCATTTTTTTTTAATGGAAACCTCATTTTTCATTGCATATTCTTGTAGCTTATCTTGAAAGCTCTTCAAAACACTATAACAAAATAGTTATGAAGCTTGGAAGTTACAGTACCGTCGACGTTAGCATTACCCAAGGCGTCCGATCAACGGTTAAAACCTTTTGAATGTTGTTCAAGATCATACTTTGGATAACATTTGATAAGATCAAGATTATTGGAAGTTGTTCTTATTTTCATTTTTGCACTAAAAATTCATTTTTCTCGCTTCGGCTTTTGATACCGGTAAGAAAATCTTTTGCGTTTCCATATTCGTGGAAAAAAAAACAGGATTTCATAACGTCTCTTTTAGTCTTTTTCTGTATATATGGAACAACAGCGGATAATAACAGTTTTGAGGTTTTGAGGCGAGGTGATTAATTAACTACTGATGGCTGATAATGACGTCATACGACATTTTCGCGCGAAAAAGGTACAAATATAACAATTTTTAATTCGTTATTAAAATTATAAATATGCATATCATAATTCTTTAAGATAAATATCTTTAACAGGCCTATTCAAAACTCGACTCGTGAGCCAAAACGCTTCCATCTCTCTGCTGTCTTGGTAAAGCGAAACAGAGCGTAAATAATAAAGGATAGATGGCTGAATTCTGTCTAATCGTTGTAGAGTGAAGGAGCTGAGGGAGCCCGTCTCTCAATCTGCAATCATAATAGCCGTTTTTTATTTTGCCTATCATTCTCTGCTTGTGACACCCATAATGATGCCATTCGATCTTCTTCAAGCATTTTCGTTTCTCATTATATACAACATGAATGTTCTTTACAGCACAGAAATTTGTAGCAATATTGCTGCAACATGTTGCAACGTTGCATATTGCAATGACGTTTGAGACTTGAATTCAGGCGGAGCGTTGATATTATCCTTTATTATTTACGCTTCATTTCACTCTACCGAGACGGCGGAGAAGTGGAAGCGTTTCGGTTCACGAGTTGAGTTTTGGATCTGTTTTAGAACATATATGACCTAAATTATTATTTAAAACAGAGCTGAGAAATATCTGCACATTTAAATTGATTTTCAGCTCGATTGCTACCCCTTACTTCACTATCCCGCGCGTAGTCTAAGGGTGCCTCTACATAATTCCGCAAATCGCAAAATGTAGTTCACAAATGCTCATGCAGAATGACGATCACCGCATGCAAGACACGCTCAGATGAAAACCAACTGCATGCAATGAAAAAACAAACGCAAATCTTCATTCTGCGTCTGCATTTGCGAACTATGGTTTGCAAATTATGTAGAAGCACCCCTTAAATGTTGATCGGTGCATTTAGATTGTGCGCAGGTAGGTAAAGTAGGAGACGGAAAACAAACAGAAAATCAGTCAAAATGCAGATATTTCCCAGTTTTGATTTAAAACAATAGAAAGAAAATACTGTTGAATCCAATTATAAGTATTAACGCGACGATAAAAAGGACAGAGCAATTAGTAGAGGTAACTTATAAACAATTTTGAACACAACTGATAGGTATTGATTATACAGTGAGTGCAAAAAGTATTCGTACAAGGAAATTTTTTTATAAAAAGTCTTATTTGTAGAAAATACACATTAATTAGCAATTTGGTACAATGAATACATTCTGTTCTAACATAAACAAACGAGTTTCGCATGTATTCCTGATTTTAAAAGCTAAATTTTTCTCAACTGTACGAATACTTTTTGAGCATCCAAATAATACAATTTTTAATGTTCGTTTATTTTTCAGACGATATATTTTCTATAATTAATACACATCTTTTTGGTATATATAATTTTAAGAAACATACAGCCTATTTTTTATTCTTTATGAATAAATTGTTAATTACCCAGCAAGAAATGATCAATTAATCGTCGAATCGATGTCAAATTGGTGTTGAAATCATTGTATCGATATCGATTCGACATCAATTCGATGACTCATTTCTCGCTGAATAATTGATCTCGCTGAAAAATTGATATTTTAAAATTAAAGATTTTTAAAAAAATATTTTCTCTGTGTGTACGAATACTTTTGCACTCATTGTATATTTATAAAAATAAATGCCCACCTATTACGATGCCGCCGGACTTTGCTTCTCCCAGAAGCGTCTCCTTATACTTGCGCAAACTTTCGTCTTCCTTGTCCGTTTCCAAGATCTGCTCGATGGATTTTTCCGGTGGAGGCTTATAACTGGACTCCACGTCCGGCTCCTCGTCCAACGCATCTACATGATCACCCGTAGAGTCAGACATCGCTATGTTCAAACCAGGAAAGATATACATATATATATAAATATATATATATAAAGACTTGCGAGAAAAGGAGATTAAAAGACGCATGATATTATGTCGTTCCCGTAAAGATCACTTTTGAGAGGAAAAAATGATTTAAAAATCAAAATAACGATGTTAATCGTCAGAACTCTCTTTAGAACTATGTATTTTTTTTTCAAATTCTATAAGAAACTGTGTCTGGAAACTGTGTCCTTCGTTAGACAAAGTTGGCGCGGTGTGAACCTGACGTCTCATTTTGCATTTTCGGTTTCTCGGCTTTAATGGTCGGAACTATTTGTTTAACCTATATAGAACTATTGAAAATAAACTCAGAACTCTCAACATTTAATGTTTCCATCGAGTGAGACTCCAGCTTCACACATATTCAAATACACACCCATCGATCATAGTCGCTAGGCGCGCGGGGAGTTGTTTTCTTTTGCTGCCATGCATAGCTCGTAACTATTGCCACTTGTAAACAAATTCCCGTACAGCTAGCACTCATTCCTAATGGGCGTGCATTTGGTGGTACAGCCCTGGCACAAGTAAAAGTCGGGCGGAGCGTAAGTCAAATATAAAGGGAGAGCAACAGAAATGTAAACGAAGCCCCTAGAAGGCGAAAATTGAAACAACGAAATGAAAATGCGTAAACACCTCTTTTACATTTCGTTGTTTCAATTTTTAGAAATAGCCTCTTAGAAATTTCGTTTACACTTGTGTTATTCTTCCCTTACATTTGACTTATATTCCAATTTTTACTTTCGCCAGGGGGGCGAATAAGCGGATAAGCACAATTGTCGCAATAATTAACGAGATATTAATTTCTAAAGATCATCGAATCTTATTCTTTTCAAGAATAGGGGTCCTGTTCCTGGAGTTATATTATTGGGTTAGGGAAAGTCTTTTTACAAATTGGTAAAGACTTTTTTTAGAAACCCATCCCTGGTGAAAAAATTTCGATGTAATTATTCTACGTTTTGGAACATTTCAGCGAAATTGCTGAAAATTTGCTGCAATTTCACTAAAAGTGAATTTTTAAGTTAACATATTGAAAAATTGCTGAAATTGAATTGAAATTTTTCTGAAATACTGAAATTTTGCTGAAAATGAATTTTTAGTTAAAAATCGCTGAAATTAAATTGAAATTTTTCTAAAATGCTGAAATTTTGATGAAAAGTGTTCCAAAACGTGAAATAATTTCAGCGAAATTTTTCCACCAGGAATATATTCTATTTTTAAAAAATTGGCAATTACACCATTTGATAGAGCAACGTGTCAGCTAAGAATCTGTATTTTTAATTACGATACGATTTTTAACGGAGCAATAAAGTCCGAATGTTCCTTTTTACTTAATCCGTGAGTAACTCAGGAACAAAAAATCGTAGGAACATTTTTAAAAACGATTTTGTAGGAAAAACTTCAAGCTTTCACGATAAATAGTCGAAAATTTGCTGGAAAATATTTTTGGGGCACGTTACAGACCTACAAAGTGAAAAGAAAATTCATTTTTTTCAGCTCGTAGTTTTCTATATGTAAAAATGACAAAACTCACATAAATTCAAAAAAATAACATTTGAAAGTAGAGGTTTCGAGCTTTAAAATCCTTTTTTTAAATTTAAATTTTGATCATTTTTAACGAAGATATTGATGGGGAAAGATCTTTTTAGCAATTTGTAAAGGAACTTTTTCCCTAACTCAATATATACCTTCTATACTTAAAATGAAATAGATATACAATTACAAGTCGAGAGAGACGAAAGAAAAAAAAAGGACAATATATATATAAATTCACTTGCAAAGAACATATTGTATTCGCTTTGAAACGTGCAGCCAAATATAAACAGGGCGAGTAAATCCGCGGGGAAGTGGAGCAAGACGATCAGCTGGAGATCCTCTCAGCTACTTTCGGCTCCTTTTTTCTTTTCTCTCTCTCTCTTTCTCTCTCTCGCACACACACACAACACACACACACACACAATATCCTCTTTATACAATTCTCGTCCCATTTGTTTTTGCAGAACTGAAAATGCAATACCGACGCGATCGATCTCTGCGCATAAAGGGCGCTAATCGCAACTCTTGTCATTCGCTCGTACAAGCAAGGCGCATTTTCGCGCAACTCCTACTAAAATCCGAAAATCAGCTCCAAACTTTACTCGATTTTATGTTTTTTTTTTCTTTCATTTTCAGAAGAAAACCAGAAGACGCAATACGGCGCGTTCAAAGCCCACAGCTTCGACATATAGAATTTCTCCGGGAGACGAAGACTCCCGTCACAAACTTCGCCTTGTCGCCTGGAGAGGAGAACGCGAGGTGACGATGATTACTCGCTTCGTCCGGCACACTCCGGGTACCCGGCACAGTATCCACCGCTCAGCACTTACCGTCGACTCTCTCCGAATCTCTCGGCTTGACAAGCGGCTTGCGAAAGTTATGACAATACGACCGGCTCTCGCGTTTGCGAGAATCCGCACCAGATTATCGGCGGCCGATTGTTAATTCCCGTTTGTCTATCCTTCCGTCTCACGCTTCGCCAATCGGAAGGTACTGACAACATGGCGCCGCGGCGCGCAGTCGGCGCGATGCGAGTGCGCACGGAAACGGAGGGGCGGGTACTTCTTGTGGCCGCATCCGCATAGGCTGCTCACGTGTAGCTCTAGAGTGCGTTCCGAATTACGCACAAGGCGCATGATGCATCATTTGTCCTTAAGGTGCCTTTTCATGCTGACGCTCGACGCTCATTTTCAGCGTCAAAATAGATAATGTGATCAAAATTGACGCTTGATATTCGTCGATTTCTATGGCTGCGGTCCATTTGACGCTACAAACGCTTCGAAGCATTCTTTGATTAGTTAATTCGTAAAATTCTTTGTTTTGATTGGTCGTTTAAACACTTCGAAGCGTTTGTAGCGTCAAGTGGACCACAGCCTATATGAGGTGATTTATATTGGCGCCGAAAATGAGCGTCAAGCGTCAGCATGAAAAGGTACCTTTATGGCCCGTCCACAATACACGTAGTAAAAACAGAATGTATTCATTGTATAAAATTGCTAATTAATGTTTATTTTCAACAAATAAGACTTTTTTTTATAACAAATTTCCTTATACGAATACTTTTTGCTACACAATATATTTTATATTTTGATACACAATATAATTTTATGACTCTCAGTTATGATCTAATTATACAACTGTTTAATTATTTTTTTTAATGAGCAACAGTTTAATTAATTTAAAAAAAATGAATTGGCATCATATTGTGCAATAATGTTCATAGCTGAACCAATATTTTTTTTATAAATTTTTGCAATATATATTTTAAAGAACCTTTGTTTGACACAATACAATTGCATAAACCCTCAATATGGCCTCTAGACAATCAATATTTTATGATACCAAATATTGCACAAAGATATTTAGTTGAAGCGAATCTTGTACGAACGTATATGAATAAAAGTTTAATTTCAGTTGTGTATATAATTTGTATAAATTAAAGACAATCCTACACAGAGGGAAAAAAAGTTAATTTCTGACTTGCTGTACCAGACTGAATATTTTATAACGTTATATTAAAGCAGTTCAATGTTTTTAATTGATTTAACATGCACGATAGAAAAACTTATACCTAGAAAGATCATATAACTTATATTTGTTAAAACACATATCTATCGGATTACAAAAATGTCTATTTGAAAAAAGGATTTAATCTTGTTTGAATATACTCTGGCAATATTCCAAAAGTGTGTCTACTCCTGCTTTGTTCCTAAAATTCGGTCGACAGCTACACAATTTTTGATGCAGTAGCTCAGGATAGATTTGTGCAACACTCTTTAATGCGTCTGAAAAAACAGTATTAAAACTAATAAAGAATGTATTAAAATATATTAAGAGTTGCATTACATTGAATTAAAAATTATGACTCGAATCATCTTGAAAAACGCGACAGAGTAGAGATGTACGAATAATTTGAAAATTTTCAATCTGACAATAAGATATTCGAATATAAATTACATATATTGATAATCTTATACACGCACGCACGCAGGAAGGAGGAAAGGGGAGAGAGAGAGAGAGAGAGAGAGAGAGAGAGAGAGAGAGAGAGAGACGTATGGACACACACGACATATAAATCCGATCGAGCAACCTACACAATACACGTTAAATAATGCTAATACCGGTAATACCGTAACTTTCAAGTCTCATAATTCGACTTCTATCGAGGACAATTGTAAGAATTCGCACATTTCTAACAGAAAAAACCAAACTGTTGACGGTTACCTAACATTATCTCTTGGAAGCGAGACTCCGGATCATCCAAGTGAATAATCATTGTCGTGTACAGAGCATCAATGTGACTCTTACTGAAGACAGTGTCGTAATCTTTAGAAACGGCGCTCCAGACGTCCACAAGCATTTCCACCGCAGCATAGCGAACATCGTCGCAGCCATCATCGAGTCTCTTCAGTATCACCGGATACGTGCAATGTACATGTTCGTCGTCTAAACAGGACAATCTCTGTCCAATTTTTACTAATAGATGAATGGCGCGCATGGAATACAGTCGAGTCTTCTTTGCTTTATCGTCCACTAGACTAATTAAAACAGGCACGATCTTATCGAAGATGGACGGGAACTGCTCTGCCATGATAGGTATTCTAGAATTCTTGTTTTCCTCATTCGTAGACAACTGCATTTTGTTAATCTCATCTTTTTTGTCGGGATTAACTATTGTGTTTTGTAGAATAGCGCAGAGGCAGCAAACGGCGGCCGTGCGAATGGCTTCAGCTGCTCTACCAGCGGCCCAAATAAGTCCAGGCATGATAAACTCCTCGATAATCGTGCTCACAAATCTCTGCGGATCCTCGATACAATAATATAAATTCTGATTGTTCAGGAAGTACTCCGAAAGTAGAATAAAATGCCGCAGCTTCAACTCGGGATCAGCGTCCTTGTTCATAGTTTTTTTAAAAATGGATAACACAAGGTCCATATTATGCGATATGGCGATTCCATTGCGGCTTAAACAAGCGCAAAAAATTTGCGATTCCGCGCTGTAAATCGTCCACGAGGTGCAATCATCGTGAATTGACGTTATCAACGGTTTCATGTGATTGTAAAAGAGATTGTCGATGTTTTTTAGTGAATTTATGTTGACGAGTATCTCCAAGAGCCTATCGGCTTCTTCGCGAATGAAAGGCTCCACGCTCATCGCGTACATGGTGAATATTACATTGAATAAAGCTTGTGTTACCGCTTTACAATCCTGCATATTATAATACATTGTTAGATCCAAGAATTAAGCAAGAAAGAAATTTAAGTAAATGAATAACTGTAATAGATGTATGTATAACGAAGAAAGAATTGTATTCGAACCTCCTTACAAACTACAAGAAGAGAATTACAGCAGGAAAGTATCTGACATTGATAGTTGCTCTTTTTACTCTGACAGATATTCGATTGCTGCAGAAAACTCGTTATCTTGTCCAATTGTTGCAATAGAGCCTTTCGTTCACTACCGCTAATGATCGCTGCAAAGACACGCAAATGTCCGATCGTCGGGGATTCGTCTAGAGTGGGAAGCACCAACTGACAGTAAATTTTGGGTTGTACGAAGTAGCCCAGATATCGCGCCGCAGTTTCCACACAACTGATGATTCTCTTATCCTCGTCATTGCAAGCGCTATAACAAATCGTAATTAGATTTCTTCATAAGTTTTGTCACTTATAATATGTGTATAATTTTGCAGAGTAAGATGGTGACTATTTAAAAAGTTAGCAGTTAAGTGTATGCGCGCGCGCGCGCGTGTGTGTGTGTGTGTGTGTGTGTGTGTGTAATATAAAATAAAGTTAAAAAAGTTGATAACTTAATTTAATTGTGATAACTTAATTTAGAGGTAATATTTTTTGCAATAAATAAATTTGTTTACAGATTTCCAACATATTAAGATTTCTTTAATAGGTGCCCATATTGAGCATCAAGATTTAATTGTGATATTATTTCAATAGTTTAGCTGCATTTTTAAATCCAATAAAATTTCGGCGAGCAGTTCAAAATGACTACAAATATGGTATATATATATATATATACTTTATATAAATTCATATTGAATTATTTAAGCATCGAAGATCCAACTTCCTTAAAAATACCTTTATATGGGCCTTTAATTCCTGTTTCTTATTGATTGTGTTCTCACATGTACGATCTAATAAAATTCTTATTGTTTAAAATATTTTTTCTTTAAAAATTTTTTTTAATTTATTATTTCTGTATCTGAATTTTACCTAATTTCTAGTGAATAGTTAAAAGTAAGTCCTACCGATACATAGGCGGCAAAAGCTTTTCAATATGTTGGGTAACATCTTCTTCAACATTTAATATCAGTATACTGAGTAATTGAGCAGAACGCATACGTATATCTGGTAACCAATCTCCAAGTTCGGCACTAATACCATTAATAAGTTTGCAAAAATTCTGTTGTGCAATCACACGACATCCTAAATTTGGCCTAGAAACTAAAAACAATTTTATATAATTTAATTCTCAATTTGATATACTAGTCTGTAAGATTTTAAAACTAACTTACTCTCTGAAGGATAATGCTCTGGATCTTCCGTAAGAAAGTCCATTTTATCTTTCAGCTTTTCGTCGTTTTCGTTTTCCTGTATGTACAATTTTCCTGCAGTGTCCCACATCTCAGCTGCTTTTACACGAATCTCCGCAAGTTCATCGTGGAATCCTGTCATGATCAGGGGAAGAAGTCTGTGCCACCAACCATATCTGTCAGGTAGCTTTATCAACCAGCGGCCAGAGACTTCAATTACAGCTTTAAGATTCAATGCAATTATAATAAAATACTTTATACGAACAGAGTTTTTAATATAATTATATAAAATCGTGTTAAATATTTACTATATGAAACGTACCCTTCCTGACAATCCCACTTTGGTCAAAAAGTCTCTGTGCCAAAGGAGTTGCCACTTCTTCCATTGACTTGCTATTGCCATACTGAATCACATCGCCTATCGCTTCAACAGCAGCGAGTCGAACTCTGTAGTGTTGATGCATAAAATTGGTCAGGATAGGTTGTATTAAATATTCCGATTGTGAATAGAAATGCCTGGATAGAATCTTTGCGTAATCCGATATACATCTGCAGCTCTCCTTTTTAACATTTGGATAATTATCTGTAACGGTACGTGCCAATATTCCTGTCACATCTTGAATATGCGGCGCCAATAAATCCTTATATTTCCGAATGATCGTTCGTAAAAGAGAAACGCATTTTAGTCGTACTTCTTCTGATGGCTCGATCAATTCTTGCTTGCCCAAACGCCTGGACATTATAGGTATAATGTACATTATGTGCTTGTCATCGGGAGGCAGAGCTTCCAAAAATATTTTCAGTATTCCTAGGGTCAGGTCTCGACACACCTCTATATTATCGTTCATGATTCTAACTAGAAATCTGTGTATATTCTCCCATATTTTAACAAAGTCATCCAATCTGCCTGATATTTCCTCCTGAGATATATTTTTCAATATTTCCTCTAGCGCTTGTTTGCGACGATTCTTTTCGTCTGCTTGCAACGAAACGGTAATCTTACTTAATTCAAGATCCAATGCCATATTTATCTGAAATGGATTTCTTTCTCTTAAAATCAAGATGATAATGATATAACAACAAATTCTCTATACGAACTTTACTGAATATAGAAGAAAACATCGATCCATCATGTGTATCTCCATGACAACAAACGCATTCGGTTTGATAGTTCCTCTTCTTACATAATTTGTAGCCTTTTTGAACACAATTATCGACGCTATAAATTCACGTATTCTATAACATTTCTTTTTATTTGACAAAATATTTGTAAAAAATCTTTATCTTGAAATATATTTATTATGTCTTGATCTAAAATACATTTTTAATCATACAATAAAATTAGAACTAGATCACTGATAAGCACAGAATACACGTCTATAATGACTTTACAGAATTTCTAAAATTCTAAAATTGTACAATTTCTATTATGCAACTATATCTCGTATTTGAATACGCGCGCATATGCGCGCCCTCATAATTGATTATTTTATATTACTTTAATATGTACTATAGAGAAAAGATGACTACAAAGGAAATATATATTAAAACATTTAGATGATTAGTTTCTTTCTGATGAACGTAAGGGACTAATTTATACGTTCACTGTTATTTCATAAATTGGAGAAATATAAAAATAGTGTAGAAAATTAAGAGACGGATATGTATTTTGGACATGGTCCCCGGCATTGAATCTTACGTGACTTTCAATCGTCATTTATTCATAATTAAACTGTGTAACTTTTCATATGCAATCGTCTAATTTCTAATCTTCCAAAGTTACATTTTTAAACAGATACGACATCGACTCCTTATTATGTATACGTCGAATTGCCTCTGCTAAAAGAATACTGATGTCAACAGTCTTGATTTTTGGACATTGCATCTTCTGCACGTCATGAGGAACCGTGTTGGTTACAACGACCTGGAAAAATTTCATAAAAACGTTTTCCTTGTATTAATGTAAACTAATGTAATGTTTTAATGTTATTACCTCGTCAATAGGAGACTCCTCGATGAGTTTAGGAGCGTCCGAGCTGAGTAAACCATGTGTAGCTAAGACGTATATTTTGTAAGCTCCTCTCTCTTTAAGAACTTCGGCAGCTGCTACATACGATTGTACATCATCTATCATGTCATCCTGCGAATTTATTTCTCTCGTCAAATCGTCGACCTGATACAATATATATAAATGCAATATACAATTTTACCCACCACCATAATAGCGATACGTCCTCCGACATCTCCAACAACGCTTATAGGTGGTTTTTCCTTAGCTGGATGCAAAGGTACACCAACGCCAACCTCCATCGTACGTGCGGCCAATGCTAGCGCAGGTGGCGAATAGCGACCATCGTTCATGTCTGATTCAGCTTCTCTCTGTTCTCCATGAATCACTGCAATTCCCAGGCGCAGTCTTTCAGCATAGCTAGTCGCTTTCTTCGCACTACCTGGATTTCTTGCAACGATCACAGAATTATGATAGTCAGGAATCTGACAAAGAGAAGATACAATTTATATAAAAAAGTATGATATAAAATAACACAGACACATATGGAGTAACTTTTGAATACCTTAAAGTAAAGATATAATTCTATGATATTATTAATTAAAAGAGAAAAATATATCATATCTATATTTTCAATTTAAGATATTGGTCACGCTTAAAATAAGTTGCTATCATAATCCAAGATAAAACATAATTATTACTAATAATTTATAATAATAGTTACATTAAAATCTTACTACATACGGATTCTTGAATATACTGCAATAGGAATGGGCTAGCTCTCAAATTATCCACTGGAACATCAAAGAATCCTTGGATTTCTTTCTGATGGAGATCCATGGTGATAATATGAGTTAGGCCGCTCGTGCATAACATCTTTGCCAAAAGCTTGGATACTATGCAACCACGTTTACGCATTTTGCACTGCTTGGAATAAGGTAGATATGGAATCACTCCAATAATATTTTTGGCTGATGATGTTTTACATGCATAGGCCATGATGAGAAGCTCCATTATGTTATTGTTTACATCCTTTGTACCAGTTTGGATTAGATATAAGTCTTTACCACGTACAGAATCCCCTATCTCCACCATTGTCTCACGATTGGACTTGTGATACACAGCACAACCACCAGGTTTCACACCCAAGCGACTTTGAACATAGAAAAATATTGTAACAAATATTTTTTGCATTTACTTTCTGTAGCAAATTAATTTAAATGTATTAACTTTGGTCATAATTAATGATAAGCAGTAAATTATATTAAAATTTATATACTTATTTGCAGGATTGAGTAAGTTATTAAAAATTGAATGAATAAAAACTAACTTAGTTAAAGTTACGTTAAGATTGAATTAACTAAAGTTAAATAAAAAGTTAATTTTAAAAAACATTATTTTTATTAAATCAGAATCATTTTTTAAAAATCAGATTACTTTAAACAACAAAACAATTGTAATATAGATAAATTTAATATTTTATTTGTAAATTTTATAAAATAACAAAAATATTTCTTGTACAATAAAAACTGAGTTTTATTATTATTAAGACTTAAAAAATGATCGTATATATGAATACATCAAATACGATTGAGAACGCCAATACGGTCAAAGTTAGATGTTTTGAATAATATATATATTCTTTAAATCAATTCATTTCAGATATTGATTACGCGCCGATAATTTTTCGGATTTTCAACACAATCACTTTGAAACGCTAATAATCCCCTCTAAATTAAATTAGAAAAACTGTAAAGAACTTATTGCACTAAAATATTACCTCATATTACATTCGCTCCGAAAAGTCGAGAAGTCCCAGGTTCGAACCCTGGCTGAGGTAATATTTTTCGCAATAAGTTCTTTACAGTTTTTCTAATTTAATTTAGGGGAGTTTATTAGTGTTTCAGATTGACTCTGTTGAAAGTCCGAAAAATTATCAGTACGCAATCAGATTTAAAATAAATTGATTTAAAGAATATATATATTATTCGAAACATCTAACTTTGACTAAATTGGCGTTCTCTATCGTATTTGATGATCTTTATTATTTTTATATAAGTATTTTTATATTTTGATATTTATATTATTAAAAGAAAAAATGTAAATTTTTTTTTAATATAGGTAATTTTGTACTGACTCTTTGTGTTGGACATGTCTGCGCGTTCTTTGAAATTTATATGCAAATAAAAAGTCTTTATTCTTTCTTTATCGCCCATAAAACAAAGATAGCGTGACGCAATAGCACTGATAACATTCCCTAAATCCAACGCATGTTTATTTTTAGGCACCATGAGCATTGCGCTCATTATTCAATTATTAAGCTTTTTCTAAACTAATTCTTTGATTAAGATTTTATAAAAAATATTATTGGCATTTAGAGAGATAAAAAAAACTTTAATTTAAAAAGAAAAAGTTAATAAATTAAAGTTTAAAAGTAATTAAATTAAGTTAAAAGTTAATTCATTTAAAATTAATTAAATTAAGTTAAAAAAGTTATTAACCCTTTAACTTTTTATTTAATTTTTAACTTACTAACTAGTTATTACCCAATCTTGCTTATTTATAATTTTGTATTTTGATGGAATTATATAACATTTTTTATCTAAATAATCAAATAAATCAATTCAGCTGATTTAGCATCACACACACGCATGCACACATATTTATCATATATGTAGCAACTGTAATATAGAAATAATGTAATTGTATGGTGACATAATATTATTTTGCATCTGTTTTAAATCAATGATTTTCTGAACTGAAAATTATCACGTCTACTCCTTTCAGTTGCATTATAAATAATTTTATTATATTAGGCAATAAAGAAATAGTGTATTACATATCAGGACATCCTCTATGTACTGCCAAAATTTCATAATTTCATAATTTTTTTGTTCATAACCTAATGCCAAGTGCATGGTGGAAGTAATTACCACCAAGCATTATTCTTGAAAAAACAGATCTATTATTGATACAAATAATCTTGCAAAACAATCATAGGGTGATCTTCCAAATGAGACATCCCTCCGATTGAGTTGAAACTTAACAGATAATATTGTTAGGATTTATAATGATTACTTAAGAAGATCCTATCTTTAGTTTTTTTTTATAATTTGATGAAAAAATAAAAGAGAAAAATTATGACTGAAAATAATTTTATATATATGCATATTGATATCTTGCATTGGAGCCTTTGCTAATCTTTTCGAATCTATAATTTTAGTATATGATAGACTCGATCATCCTGATCTATGATTAGACTCACGTGATCTTGAACAATATTATATTATTGTTACACTACAAATAATGTATTAAAATATTAAGTTATTTTACTAGAAAAAATATTTATATTTAGATATATTTAGCATTTAAATTTTTCACCTTACTAAATTAATGAGTCTTATATATTAAAATCATAGCTTCTGAAAAGATTAGCAAATGCTCCAAAAAGATACCAATATAGATAAATAGAATTATTTTCAGTAATTTTTCTCTTTTTTATTTTTTATCATTTAAACAATAAATAACTCAAAGATAGGATCTTCATAAATAATCAATACACGTCATAACAATGTCACCTGTAAAGGTTCAGCTCAATTAGAAGGATGTCTCATTTGGAAGTACAGTCCAATCATGATGCATCAAAATATCACTATTAAAAACAGATAGGCTTTCATGTTTACATTTCATATTCTATTATTTGCCACTCACCTTGCAATCAGATTTGCCAGTTCCGGATGAGAATTGCCCGAAATGATGACTATGTCAGACGACACTGGCTTTTCCATTGCTCGACGATTGTTGCAGCTGCGAAACAAAGATGCCGAGACACTCGAAAAACAATTAGCGAAATATTCACCTGGAAAAAACTGACTTTATAAACCGTAAATTTGTAAATTTCTGAATTTTTCTCAATTTCCAAATCCAAACTTTGAGCAGACAAAAATTGCGTGTTACACAATTACGAAAAAGCAATAAAGTTTCGCAATATGATGACAATTGGTTTATACAAATTTTTAATAATTTAGGAAAAAGATCATGTTGTTTTCAGGTAATTTATTGGAGTAACGCAGAACTAAGCATGTATATACATATAGTAGAAAATACGTCAATATACCTCGTGATAAACAATTGATCAAACTTCGTCACCTCGCACGCTTTTGACAACACGATTACGTCGTATCCATAAACTTGATTAGACTATTCCCACATCTGACCATTTAACACATCTCAGTGGTTGTTTAATCGCTCAATAATCACCGCTATTCAATTACGAAGGTTATTTGAAGAAACTTTAGATTTCTTCAAAGACATAAGTGGACTGCGCGATCCGTATCTAAAGTAGTATTCAAATGTGATCGACAATAATGACTACGATAGCTTTCCAACAAGAGACACGGGGTGACACGGTGAATCGTTGCATCCTTGTTATTCGCCAATGTTAAACAAGGATGAGATGATCGCTACGTCGCACAGTGTCGCTTGTTGGAAAGTTCCCAAGGTCTGTTCGCGCTATTTGAAATCCCCCAAAATTTTTGAACTAAATTGAGATAGATATATATTTGGACGTTGAAAAGAAAGAAAGCGAAGATGCCGAGTGCAAAAAGTGCATGCACGCGAACAGATCTATACTGCGTTCGGAAACGTTACCCGATTAATTCTAGGGACTTTATCGGGTAACTAGAGTCCCTAAAATTAAGAGTCGTGTCAATCTTCTAGTTGGAGAAAAGGCTTGCTTTCCAGCAAGGACATAAGATCTGTTCGCGTTGCTTGCACTTTTGGCACTCGGCATCTTCGCTTTCTCTCTTTTCAAGGCCAAATATATATCTATCTCATTTTAAGTGCAAAAATATTTGGGGATTTCATGCAACGCGAACAGACCTATAGTCAGACACTGTGTTACCTAGGGTGCGTTCGAGGAGTCGCTATTAGAGCTATTCTGTCATTCTATCCTTGTTTTACGTCTAATAAACAACGAAAATAGAATGACAGAAGTAGCACTAATAGCGTCTCCCTGAACGCACCAACAGTGTCTGACTGTGGCTGCGGTCCATTTGACGCTACAAACGCTTTGAAGCTTTTGAGCGACCAATCAGAACAAAGAATTTTACAAATTGAGTAATCAAATAATGCTTCGAAGCGTTTGTAGCGTCAAATAGACCGCAACCACGTCCTTGCTGGAAAGCAAGCAAAATGGTGTACTAGTTACTATATATAGCGCATGTATGTATATACAAGAGATTGGATGCATTTGGTGCATTCAGTACTACGACTGCTCATTGAGCGCTCAGTGAGCTCTTGCATCTGATTGGCATATTCCGTTAGAACTAAAAATATAGACCAAACAGATACAAGAGCTCACTGAGCGCTTGCATCTTATTGGTATATTCCGTTAGAACTAAAATTATAGACCAAACAGATACAAGAGCTCACTGAGCGCTCAGTGAGCGATCGTGGTACTGAATGCACCCATTACTAACGCCAATTAAAAGCTGGCGAAAACACCATGGTGCAGACGAACATCTATTGCTTGTGCTTTTCATTGTGTTTCCGGCTTTACATAATATGAGTCTGAATCAGTTGGGAGTCGATTGTGTATCTCGAAATGAGGTGAAAATAACAAAAGTGAGTAAATTCACTAGAATATTCATAATTTAATTGGTCAATAACTAGTGAATTTGCTCACTTTTGGAATTTTCACCTCATTTCGAGATACACAATCGACTCCCTGAACGCGATCATTTACTACTTTACGTTTTTGTGTGTGTCAGTCTGTCAGTAGTGTCAGTGTGTGCCATGGGCAAAGAGAAATATGGAATAAATTCTTTACTGTTACAGAAAGTGTATGCAGCCTTTTAATTATCTGTTAAATATATAGAAAGTTAATTAACTAATTAACTTAATATGCATACTAAGTGCTCTGTGTAAAAGAGGTCTGTATTGACTTGTGTCATTAAATGGATGATACTCTTAAAGAACAGGCCTAATATGAGTAGTTACAGTTGAAAAAAAAATAACAGAAGGAATATATAATTCATCTTTTTTTTGCACTTTTGATATGTTGCAGGTAACTGGATAACTTTGGGCCTTACATTAAACTCTGAAGATAATATTGGCTATCAAAAATGTCAGTCATTCATAGTTCTCTAATAGAGATTTGTTTGCTAAGTCGTTAATTAATTTCATCTTCAATTATATATATTTTAAAAAACCAGTGAAAGAAACATGCATACAACACGCGCCGACACCTCCGAAAGACGATTCGAAATACAGTGCAAACTGGAGTCTGAGATTGCTGCTCTTGAAGCACTGAAGGAGGCAGAGGAACGCAGCCGACGATTGACGAGTGGAGTAGTAGGAATACTCTCTTCCTTAGAAGACCGATTAGCTACGCTCCGCCGTACAATACTTCCAGTTTACAATGAGACTGAAAATCTTCAAGCACAACAACACAGTAAGCATTTTATTATTTCTCAAATTCCGTCTTCCTTAAAAAATTTTGTAATACATTCTTTCTCGCTCTTGTATTACAGATATAGAGAAGACTTTAAGCGTACTGGATCATGCTATTGGATATTACGGTGTATGTCAAGAGGTAGAAGCTGTAGTACGTGCCGAACCAAGTGGACCCGGTGGTTTAGATGGCTTTCTCGAGGCCATGAATCGACTGTACAACGCTCAGCGGTACTTCCAGAAAAACAATCCTAGCTCCGTCGAGTTACAAAATATCACGGGTCTCTTCTCAATTGGCCTAGAGTCTCTATATGCTGAGTTCCATGATATTCTTAATCGCCAAAGTCGACCAATCCTTCCTATTGTGCTTCTGGATCTAATTGGCTCCGATGAGGACACCAATGGCGAGGATGCGCCACAGTCCTTGTGCCAATTGCCCGAGAGCGTTATGAGCGACTTGCTCAAGATCGCTGGATGGCTCGAGGAAAGGGGTCACCGTAAACATACAAAGATGTATGCTTCCGTACGTTCCGCCATCGTCTTGAGATCTCTGTTACTGCTCAAAGAACATCAGAGAAGCGCCAGTGGTGGTAGCACCCATGGTGGAAGCCCTATGCCTGTAAATAAATATATGTATATATAGGCCTTCTTTTTAGCTGAACTTTTGCACCAGTTCATTTTTCTTCCTTTTCTCTTCAAGAGGAAAGAAGAAGAAAGATGAACTGGTGCAAAAGTTCAACCAAAAAGAACAGGCCTTGTGTGTGTAAAAATATATGATGCTTTTTAGATAGTATCTATATACATATATTATCCACAGCGAGCAAAATTTGCTAATCGACACTCTCTAGATGGTCAAGAGAATGCGGGGCGTAAAGCGTCGCGGCGGCTGCAGCACGCATTGGATAAGGCCAACAGAATGCTGTTGAAAGCGTCGCAAACGACGAGACTGAATCTTGCCCTGAATTCAGTGTCTAGGAAACCGACGCAGCTTATCCCGTACTCGATGGAGGACGCGGCACCCGACGAACAAGAGATGGAGAATTATCTTCTGTTAGCGGCCGGCCTACACAAACTCATACAAGCCGAACGTGCATTAGTCGCCAAGATCCTTTCGGCTTCCTTACATTCGCAAGTGCTCGAAGCCACCGTACGCGACGCGATGGACTTGGTCGCGCATGATGGAGACAGCATAGCTACGCGCGCCAAACGTTGTATCACAAGACGTGACTTCTCCGCCGTTCTCGTGGTTTTCCCGATTTTGAAGCACCTCGGTGAACTGAAGCCCGATTTCGAGAGAACGGTCGAAGGTTGCGATTATGCCCTCCGTTCCAAGTTTGCATCTGTGCTCGATACGTTACACTCAACCGTACGTTTTCATCTTTTTCTTACGTTTAAATGACTATAATCTAAATTTTTATTTTAAATAAATTTAAAATCTTAAATATTAAATTAATATTTATAATTAAAATATTTTATAAATTAATTATTAAGATCATGAAGGGTTTCTGAAATTACGTCATTTCTCACTAATACTTAATCAGTACTCCTTGGAAATATTTGATAATGTGTCTTATCAGCAAACATGTTTTATCTGATATTTTAAAGAATAAAAATGTAAGTAACGTGATTCAGTATCATTCGCTTGATATAACTAACAGTTGCGAGAGATATGCTTATTAAATGAAACAGTATATTAAAAAAGAAGTTTCCATTTATGTTTTATACATTTCCGACATTGTTCTATGCGCGACATTTTAATATATTTTTATATCAAAAGAGATTATATTTCAATATATTAAATTATTCCATTAGAAGTTAGAATTCGAAATGGGCAAGATTTTTTGCGAATTTATTTCAGAAAAGAGATTAAATGGACAGTTCTCCGTTTAGATGTTATTTAGTACTATACTTGAAATATTCAAACTTTAATAATAATTATATTTATAATTCTATATAATTTTATATATACTATATTTAGTATGTATTATAGTACTACACGGAAAGAACGACTTTGCTGAAAGATCTCAAATATTGCTGGATACAGATCTGAAAATATTTTTATTGAAACATCAAAATGATTATGTTGGAAACTAAAAAATGATGAGCAATGCAAAAAATCTTAATATTCCAGTATAAGTTTTCAACACAATTACTTTGATGGTCCAACAAAATTATTTTCAGATTTGTATCCAGTAAAATTTTAAATCTCACCAAAATCGTTTCTTCTTGAGAGGTAGAAAATTAATTTACAATTTAAAACTTATAACATTTAAACAATGTCCATTTAATAATAATATATAATAATATTTCTTTCCTTGAAATATAAATTCCTCCTCAATTTAACTATACAAACCTCCCTACCGTTTCCTGTTAAGAAGATGTATAACCGACATAATGAAAGAAACTATTCAATTTTGTAGGGAGCTAAAGCTTTGGAAGAGTTCGCGGAAAGTGTGAGAAATGAATCTGGTGCGGGTTTGCCAAAGGATGGTACCGTGGCGGAAGGAACTAGCAATGTCTTGATTTTTCTGGAACAGCTGGCCGAATATGCGGATATGGCTGGTACTGTTCTTCAACGCAATCTTTTTACAGACCAGTCTGCGTTACACTCGAAAGAGCCAGAAAATGTACATAAAATGGTTCTCAGTGTATACATCAGTAAGTCCATATCGTTCATATCGTTTATTCTTCGTAATATAAACCAGCTGAAATGAAAATATCGTTAATTTGACGAGAATTATTTTGTCCTCTTATAGAAAAGGTTCTTGCTCAACTGAATCTGGCGCTAGTGAGTAAAAGCGATGCGTCTTATTCCGATCTCGCTTTGCGAGCTTTATTTCGGTTGAATAATCATAATTACGTAGTTAACGCTCTCCGTCGAAGTTCTCTTATGGAGCTACTCTTACTGGCCGAGCCAAGTGCGGAACAAACATATTACGATCTACTTCTTAAAGACAAAAACAATTACGTCACTACGACATTCACCAAGGCCCGATCATATCTCGCAGACGAACCAGGTTTGTATCTTAATTTCAATCAAGTTATAAACAAGATTCTCTCAAGTCACAGAAATAAATAGAAACAAACATACGTGTCTACTTTCTGAAACAATGACGAAAGTGTTCAACACTTGGTGGATCTAGACTTATTATTAATTGCATTAATTTCCGCACGCGTTTTTCCTCCGCATAGATCTCGCCGCCAAAACGTTAAAGGAGAAGTTCTTGGGTTTTGCACGAGAACTCGAGGAAGTGACCAAGTGTCAGCGTTCTTACTCGGTGCCTGACAGATGTTTGCGCGAAGAGTTAAGGAAGGAATTGCACGAGGCGATTGTACCGCTGTACACCGCGTTCTACAACAAGTATCGCGGCACGTCGTTCTCAAAAAATCCAGCGAAATACATAAAGTACACGCCCGATCAGATATCGACGCTAATCAACACGTTTTTCGACACCGCCGCATAATAACATACATGCGTATCGCATTGCAAAATGTTTGTCTCGACAAAGAATTAGCAGAGTATTTAATAAACACCCATTTAATAAAGCATATTTAGTTACAATAATTTTAGTGATTCTTTTCCGTGCGGACCGAATCTTTATTTCTTTCTCAAAACAGATTGCACAGAGATTAATATAGATCTGCGATAATTGAGAGTCTAGTTAGGTCTTGGTCCAGCTTCCCCCCTCCCCAGCGTTTTGTTTTATATATATTTATAATATATATATAAAAAACAAGTAACGATTTAGATTCGATCAGCGACTTATGTATATATATATATATTTATTTTTTTATATATATATGTATATATGTATATGGTTCATATTACCACTTACAATGTACAAAATCATACATTATACGTGATAATAAGGAAAAATACATTTGAAGTTCAGCATTTATGTACACAATTGTTATGTCATAGCAGATTTTCTCTCATTACATACTTACACACTCGTACTTCTCGTATTCGTTCTTTCTTTCATACAACAGTCTCTCTTGCTTTCTCGCATACATGAAATATTCGCGCGTCCTCTGCTTCGGTAGTCATATTCTATTCCTTTAAATGCAGGCATTACGCTCCTTTCTTTTCTTTTAATTCCGATTTGATGATCACACGGTAATTCCTGTGAGAAAGAACGTGATGAATTGTGCGCACTAATCACAGATTGTTATCATCGTGCCAGAAAATCATCACTTTCAAGTGAAACAACACGAAGCAGAGAAACCATTAAACTTGCAATTTGACATTTATACTTATATCACATACATCTAAAACTTGTACAGCTATTTTTGTTTTTCTCTTAAATTACGGTATGTAACATTTAAAGTTAACCAATTTAGTGGAAGAAGGAAGCCATATTATGCGGCCGCTGCGCTACCGATTCCACTCGGAAAATATAATTAGTTTTTTTTTTCATTTTTCGCGTATCTATCGGTTAATTATCTCGTTTCAGAATTGCGAACGCACCTTCAAAGCGAAACTATTTTTAAACTATTGCATATGTGAACAGAATTAAATATAGGACGTGCACAGTGAATATTGAATGGCATTCGATTACGCATCTAACACCTTCAATTAAATTTTTATATACAATTTCTCAAATAAACCTAAGACTTTTACGAACGTAATAGATCAGTGTTTTTCAGAGATTAATAAATTCTCTTTGTGAAAGAGAATATGACTCTGTCGAAGCTTTAAAGCTTTTGATAACATATTGTATTGAATGCTTGGAATAAAAAAAAATACTTATGGTTGCTCTAAGTACTTGGAGAAATGTATATACGCGTGGCATTACCGTTATTCACATTTATAATGAACATCTATATGAATATCTTCCAAAGAAGTTTGCCATGTATTCTACACACATATCTCTAAAAAATATTCTCTCTTCTTTCTCTCTGAATTTATATCTTGAAATATGCATATTGAAATCTTTTATAATATAAGGAAAACTATTATGTTTTTTTCTCTTTTTTTCTTCCATTTTAAATACATTAACTATACGTGTCCTATCTAAAATGTACAATAGCGAATAGCATAAAATGGTTTTCCTCTTTGATTAAACTGATCAGTATACAGTCAATGTTTGGACAATTATATAGTAATATTTGCTTTTTTTCTTTTACCCATTCATTATATAATTATTAATTAATTGTAATATTAATAACATACTTCTAGTATACTGTACAGTAGTTAGTTCAGTTATTTTGGCTTCTTTTACACTCCTTTTGCTTAGAACATCCAGTCAATTTGCATTTATAGCCCTATAATGTGATAGACTGTCTAAACTGGAAGTTTGGCTCGTATAGACAGCAGAAAACTTTAATAATTAATTTATATTTTCATTTAAAATGTGGTAGAGGCCACATAAAAATGAATTTATATCTCAAATTCGCGATTCTCCCTTGTGAACCCTCTTTTGTTTTGCTCGCTGGAAATTTATACCGAACTGACATTTGTGCGCTTATACTGGTAGATGGTTGCAGCCTCTAGCTGACGTAGGCTGGTACAACTGGGGTTCCAAATAGTCGATAATTTACCCGATTGATTCGATTAGTGCTTGGTACACTGGAGATGAGACGAGACACTTTTAGCACATTCCAGTACCAACGTGCAAAGAGGGATACATTTAATATTATAGAAGGAAACATCTGCGTTTTGGCTTCACTTGCAGAACCGGGCACAGTACAGCGCGTATCGCTTCGTCAAACACAGTCTTCAAGCCTTTCTGTGTCAAAGCGGAGCATTCCAAATATTTTACAGCACCGATCTCCTTTGCCATTGCTAAACCCTGTTATGAATGATATATTTTGAAATAATAGAGTTTTTGCAATACCGTGTTTCCAGATGCGGCAAATGCTAAAGTCACGTTATTTAGTGGAAAACCAAACTGCACAAGTGTAGTTCAACTTTTCATTAAATAACATGACTTTAGCGTTTACTAAATCTGGATACAGGTATTGCAAAAATTCCCTAATAACATTATCTAAATATTCGTAACAATTATTGGCTATATTAATTGAAACTGTTATTTGTACAATTTTTTCAATATTTGTATTAACTCACAATGTATTTATCATGCAGTCAAAATGTAACTTTTCAATTATTACTCTACTCTATAATATACACATATAATTTTAATTCAAATGTATACTTTTTGGTCACTTTATACGGTTTGTATCAATGGAAATAATGAAAACAAACCTGAGGATAAGTAATGGGAGCTAGTTTTTTGTCTTTCAAACGCTCGATGGTCTCCTTGTCTTCACGCAGATCTAGCTTAGTGCCAACTAGAATAATTGGAGTAGCAGGACAGTGATGACGTACTTCCGGATACCATTTGGCACGCACATTTTCGAAACTTGCTGGGTTCACCAACGAGAAGCAGATGAGAAAGACATCAGTTTGTGGATAAGACAACGGCCGTAGTCTGTCATAATCTTCTTGTCCCGCTGTGTCCCACAGGCCGAGATTAATCGGCTTTCCATCGACCATCACATTGGCAGAATAGTTGTCGAATACCGTTGGAATATATTCCCCAGGAAATGCATTGGTGGTGTAGCTTATCAATAAGCATGTTTTACCTACCGCACTAGAGAACAGAAATATAGCAATTAATATGCATAGTATTATCCATTGCTCTGCTGGCTGATATAAATACAAGTATAAGAATAAGTTTATTTCTCAGGAAACATCTTGTTAGACGAATCATTGTGCAGAATTTCCAATCACAACAATAGGAACAGGTCTTTTCTTCTAGACCGAGCTAACAAATTGGTCTGCCGCGTTGTCTTTCGTCATCGGTCATCAACCGTGGCACAGAGAAAAACGTCACGTCCTCGCGAACACGTCAACGTCGTATCACGAGTCCCGTGTACGGGCGTGGTAGAGCTTTGCTGGCAAGACGAGGCCATCACGCTCGCGCTCCAGGAAAACGGGAAGAAGGTCGATAGAGGAAGCGAGAGATTGGACCGCGTCCCGGGAGTAAACGTCCCCGTCGCGTCCTCGTCGCGCCCGAGCCCGGATGTGTGGCTCACTGCGTGTTACGTACCCGTCGCCGACGACCACGCACTTGATGGCTTGCATCCTGGATGTCCGATGCTGTCCGTAGTACACACGTAAATTTGCACTAAGTCGATTCTAAATGGAAGGAAGGGAGAGAGGGAGAAAGAGAAAGAAAGAGAGAGGGCGGGAGAGGAAGAGACAAGCGGCGCGGGACGTACGCGCGACAGGAAGAGGGCAGCGACGACGGAGGAGGAGGAGGAAGAGAAAGAGAGGAGTGGAGAGGAGAGCGTCGAAAGAATGGAGGGGCAGGGCGTTAAAGAGAAGAGGAAGCGTGATGAATGCAGAGATACAATTGAGGTTAGAGCGTGACGGAGATACGTGACGGAGGCGCGATTAACTCCAGCGACTGATTGGTCGGCTGGATGACTTCCTTTTGGTCGGTCCGAAGGCGCACGAGAGTTGACGAGAGCACGGTGACGATCACAGCGGGAGACCAACAACTTGGCCGCGATACACTTACGGAGTCAAGGATAAGGGATACCTCTCCTACACGATTCATACGGATACGACGAATAGTGTCGAATAGTGCGAATGAGCACCTATTTCAGATGATTAAGACGCGCCTTTGCGGGCGTCGATAGATGGCAACACAGTCACCTCATGTGTAGGGGTGTGACAGGAGTGAGGACCATAGGCCTGTTCTTTTTGGCTGAACTTTTGCACCGGTTCATCTTTCTTCCTTTTCTCTCCAGGAGGAAAGAAGAGGAAGGAAGAAATGAACTGCAAAAATTTAGCCAAAAAGAACAGGTCTAATGGCTCCTGCACCAGAGAGAAACCTGGGACTTTAATCTAAAGCAATGTCTTAAGATGCTAATACGGCTCTCTGATTGGTTCAAGCATTAGCTTAAGATCATCTCGAGTCTTGAGCAACGTCTATGGAATTCGTACTTTATCCTGGGGATGTCCTTAGGACGCTGTTCAAAGGACATATGGACATCCTCTAGACATCCTCAGGATATCCCTTGGAAATCTGTGCTGTTACGGATATAATATAATATAATAATAGAATATATAATAGAATATATTAACTTCTAATACTGTTTTTTTATTAATCATCTCCTGTGAACATTTGAATTTCGCGCGCATAAAATGGGCCCTTCGTGATTGGTTGACGAAATATGTTCCCCACCCTCTACCGCCATTATGCGCAAT
Organism: Mycetomoellerius zeteki; assembly: GCF_001594055.1. Classification (NCBI taxonomy): domain Eukaryota; kingdom Metazoa; phylum Arthropoda; class Insecta; order Hymenoptera; family Formicidae; genus Mycetomoellerius; species Mycetomoellerius zeteki. The sequence goes on along the minus strand of NW_017257819.1, from coordinate 568,795 downwards.
GACTCACTTTGTATAATTCCACCATGGATTCAACCTTACTCTTCATCTTTTTCTAGTTTTAAAGATTAGAAAAAGATAAAGAGTAAATTGAATCAAAGTTGATCTACATTGATGGAAACGGGCATTAAGAACATAGAATTAAGACGCGTTCACACCTTGACGGAAAAGTAGAAAGCGGAAAAGCAGTGGCCAATCGTAACTCGCGCTGGTAGTAACTAGTAGAAAAAGCCGAAATTGTCGACTACCAGTGCGAGTTCTGATTGGCTGCTGCTTTTCCGCTTTCTGCTTTTCCGTCAAGGTGTGAACGCGCCCTTATTGATTAGTGTGACAACTTCCGCCGCGCGGTAAGGGTGCCATTACATGAGCGCGGAAACACGGAAACGCGGAAACGCGCAACCAATCAGTAATCGGTAAAACGCGAAACCATAACAGCGGATCGCTTCTGATTGGTTACGCGTTCCGCATTTCCGCGTTTCCGTGCTCATGTAATGGCACCCTAAGCGTTGCCACGTTCTGTGTGCAGGAGCCAATAGTGTCTCTACTGTTTATCTCCCCAAAAAATCCCGGTGGAGATGAAAATCCCTCAAAAGGGGAAATTCCCCTAACTTAGTAATATTGTCTATCAGCATATTGGCAACACTGATGAGCCGGAGCTGTCAAATTGGTGTATGCATGGTTATGATTACCTCACAGCCAACGTTTTAACACGCGATTTGATCCACGCAAGTCACGAGCGAATAGTGGACCCTACGAGATGGTGTTGAACGATTGCGCGGACCCGGAGAGGGTGGGATGCGGCTTCAGCACATTCAAGGAGGTGGACGAGGTGACCGCTCTGATAGCGGAATTAAGACGACCGGATTTGTTGACGAGTCTTGTAGAGCGAAACAGGGATCGTTTCAATTTCATTCTATCTCAGTATCAGGATCAGCATCATCTTTTAGATCCGTATCTTGAGAGGATCCTAGAATCCCTGCTGTCGATTATCAAGGACGATGATTGTCCGGAAAACGTCAAGCACAATACGTTCAAGTATCTGTTTATTATCATGTCCGTGAAGACGTACAAGAGAATCGTTACTTATCTCCCGCACGAAGTAGTGGACCTCTTGCCTGTGTTAAGAATGCTCGAGAAACAAGACTCAAATGATGTGGAAACATGGGAAACAAGATATGTTCTGCTTGTCTGGTTGTCCATTATATCGAAGATACCATTTCCCCTATCTCGCCTAGAGACATCTGAGAATGTAGATCCAGAGCAAACTATTATTGTCAGGTATCATTGATGCTATTAACCAAAGGAGAATTAGAATAAATTTTCATTGAAAGATGACAAAATATATTGCTTTTACTTTTATGTAATGTATGTTCTAGAATTTTAAAGATATGCAAACTATATTGCCTGTTGAAAGATGCTTGCGCTGTGGCAGCTGTGTTTTTAATAGCAAATTTTTTAACAAGATCTGATGTTAAAAAGTTATACTTGGAAGAAATGATCATGTGGAGCTTAAAGGTAATATTTCTCTTTAAAGGAGAATATGTATACAGGGTATTTCTACAATTATATAGTGCCAAAAACTGCTACAGTAGCTTTAGCACATGAAAACAAGTCTAAATATGTTTGATTCCATATGGTTTCGGAGTTACAGAATATTAAAGTAAGAAAACTTGAATCATAGTAAATTTTGTTTAATGTTCGTTATTCTATTTAATGCTTTACAAAAGATGTTCAAAAATCTCTCAACTTTGACACACTTTCTAGCACGAATTAATAATTTTTCAGACTTGATGACAAATATTTGGAGTTTCGTGGATGATATCGGCAGCGTTAAGTATCAGTTGCCATAATGATTCTGCATTCTGAATCTCATTCTGGTAGACTAGAGCTTTCATTTGTCCCCCCAAAGAAGAAAATCCAATAGTGTAAGGTCAAAACTTTTTGCTCGCCATTTAATAAGGGCGTTCTGGCTTCTTTCAATTCAATGAGGATAATGATGATTATGGAGAAATGTTCATACAGGAAGTCTTTAATGTGTATTTGTTTACATTTTGGAAACGAATGAAAGATCTAGTCAGAATTCAGAACAATAGAATAATGAATATTAAACAACATTTACTATAATTCATATTTTCTTACTTCAATATCTCATAACTCTGAAACCATTCGGAATCAGACATATGTTTATTAAACATTTTCGACTTGTTTTCATATGCTGAAACCACTGTAGCAGTTTTGGCACTATGCAGAGACACCCTGCTATACATACAGGGTGTCCTAGTTTTACTATACCTCGGGTGACTCGGAGTAGCCGTGTTATTATTTGTTGTAGATTTTTTAAGTATTTTTTATACATTTTTTTAGTGTATAGAAGATGATTCTTTGAGACATGGACCTCTGGCTGTAATAGCCTCAATATTAAAGCATAGTGCCAGAGAAGATGTTAAACCTTACAGCCAAATGCTTCTTGATAATATGTTGAAACTTCGGCTGAATGACAATTCAGCAGATCTGATTAGAAAATTTGGAATAAAAGTTGTTCAGCGTATAGGTATTAAAAGCTCTGAGATGTGTTTGATTTCACATATCCATTTCTTGTAAATAAAAAAAGTTGTAAAATATAAAAAATATAAAATTTTTTATGTATTTGATAGGTCTGATATTGTTGAGAACGAAATTGGCATCCTGGCGCTATCAGAAGACGAGTCGACCGATAAATATCATGCCTAATATTAAAGCGAATAATATTGATAATACTGAAAATATTACTTGTGTTAAAAAAACTATTTCAAACGACAATGAAGATCAGGAGATTCCTCCAGCCATTGAAGATATAATAGAGCAACTCATACAAGGTCTTCGGGATAAAGCAATTACTATAAGGTATATAGATGCTATTACATATATTAGTTATTTATTAGAGATAACATTTAACTTCTTAAATGACTATGACATCTATAGATGTCATGAATTAAACAGGGCTCAGCGAAACCAAGCTGAAAATCGGCCGAAATATGCAACTTTCGCCGAGCCCTGGTTCTTATTGTCTATGATCTCTACAGGTATAGAATTAATCGCTATTTTTTTTTTAAATTATCAAAAATTGTTTTAAAATGTTTTTTTAGGAGTATTTAAAATCAAGGATCTTGATTTTCTAGTCAAAATTTCAAAATTTACTAATGCAAACTCAAAATAGCAATTTTAAAAGTCACAAAATTTTCAAGTATTTTATAAAACAAATAAAATTTTTTTTAATGACTATTTTATATAACTCGACTTTTACGCTGAAGTTATAACATCGATATTATGAAACTGGCCAATCATAGCTATTCTTCTGAAGAATGGAATGACTGTGATTGGAATGACATAAAGATATCCCAAATTTAAATGTCAAACTTTGGAAGCGTAAAAGATTAATAAATTAAAAGAAAACAATTTTTTTAGAGATTCGCTTTATTTTGTAAAAAATGAACAAAAAAGTTTTTGTTAAAAAATGGATTATTATACCTATTTATTTTAGTTTGTTTATATATCTGTAATCTATATATATATATATATAAACAGAGTTAGATTAATAATTAATATATAACAATTAATATATTATTGTAGTTATATTAATATAATAATTATTATATATTATCATTATTAATCTGGAGACACGATAGTGTCTCGGTTAACATTATATTATAATATATTATTATAATACAACATAGGTGGTCTGCAGCAAAAGGTATTGGCAGAATAACCGCGAGATTGCCGGTAGACTTAGCTGACGATGTTCTTGGTTTTGTATTGAATCTCTTTTCTGGACGTGAATCAGATTCAGCATGGCATGGTGGTTGTTTGGCACTCGCAGAACTTGGTATATTCCTTTTACATTTATGTATTACAATTTTTATTTCATCACTTGTATATATTTATTATGCATATTTCAGGAAGGCGTGGTCTATTATTACCTCATCGTCTAAGTGATGTTATTCCCGTGGTTCTGCAAGCCTTAGTCTTTGATGAATCTAGAGCTTACGGATCGATCGGTTATTTGATCAGAGATGCCGCTTGCTATATATGTTGGTCTTTTCCAAGAGCCTACGATCCGCATGTTTTCGAACGTTACGTCAAAGAAATTGCAGCAATGTTATTAGTTGTAACATGTTTCGATAGAGAGGTACAATTTGTGCATAAATTTATACATATAATTTCCATTTCCATTGCATTTATAATTTATGTAATATGTTGCACTGATAGATAAATTGTAGGAGAGCGGCGTCTGCCGCGTTTCAAGAAAACGTTGGCAGACAAGGCAATTTTCCACATGGTATAGATATACTGACTATCGCTGACTATTTTGAAGTTGGCGTAAGGAGTCATACATATCTCAAAATCAGGTAAAGAATTCGATAAATATTTCGACATTTCTTATTACTTGGTTGATTTTTATAATACTATCCATTAGCATACAAATCGCGCAATATGAAGAATATACAAAGCCCTTAATAGATCACTTAGTAGCAAAAAAGGTTACACATTGGGATACTGCAATCAGGGAGCTTTCAGCTAGAGTAAGTTCGAGTTCCGATAGTAATACTAATTAACTCGACGTCATTAGAGGCTGGGTCATAATGACCCGAAAAATTTTAAACATCTATTTCTTGTTCTGCACTTGTTTTATAATATATAAATAAAAGTGCTTTATAAATTCTTACTGGTTTATTTTATCAGATTATCTACATTAAAAGACTACCATTTCGTAAAAACTATTAGCTTTTTAAAATCATTCGTGTAACATTTAACATTTTAACACCTCAATGACGCTCGGTTAAACGGTTACGATGTCGAAATTTACAAATTTTCAGTTCTATCATTAGTAATTTGTTGCAGTCGCTTTTTAATCTAACAGTGACTGATGCACATTACATGATAAATACAGTGCTGCCGACTTTGTTAGATATGCTAAATTCTATCGACTTAAATGTTAGACACGGTGCAGTACTAGCCACTGCAGAAATTCTCGAAGCTTTATACAATTACTTTAATGATGAAATTGGATGTATTATTGGTAAGAATATGTAAAATCATATATACAGAGATCAGCTTTTATTTTTCTGTAAATATCTATTAAAGATTACAAGATTGACTTTTTTATTCAGAAACCACGGCAGTAGATGATATACAAGATATAGTGTGTACTATCAGAAATAGAGGACAATTCAAAGGTCTTGGGGGAGAGCTAATGAAACAAGCTTGTTCCACACTAATAAAGAAATGTTCTATTGTTCATTTTCCTGTTCATTTTACAGATATTGTAGGTACGTATTAATAATTAAAATAAGTTTTACTTCTTAGGCTTTTATTCTATTGCTTGTTTGTATGTTTATAATATCAATAACAGATGACTGGCAGAAATTATTAGAAGAATGCTTGAGCCACGAAGTGTCGATAGTTAAATTAAAAGCAGCTGAAGCACATACAAACTTTTTTCTGGAATATTATGTGAATATCGATTACGATGCTCGACGTGCTATAGTTAATCGTTATTTGAAGTCCTTACAATCGAGTAATCAGTCCATTAGAATAGGATTTGCACAAGCAATAGGTAAGTTCAAGTGCATTCTATTTATATGCGCCAAGATATTTCCATTTATTTCATTATTTTTATTTTTTATAGGACATTTCCCATTATTCGTAATTCGTGAAAGAGTGAAGGATATTATAAATTCGTTAATCACATGCACTCGTATATCTAAGAACACATTGAAATGGGCGGAAAGTAGAAAAGAAGCTTTACATTCTTTAACAATGATACTGCAAACATTAGGAATTGATGAAGCTGGTGAGTCTTTATTCAAATATCATATATTCATTAATACTTTACGATATTTATTGTAAATAAATAAATTTTTTTCAGATAAATGGCAATCGTTTGTACCAAATATATACGATTGTTATTTATTGGCTCTTAAAGAATATACCATAGATAGTCGTGGTGATATAGGCGCTTGGGTGAGAGAAGCAGCTATGGTTGGACTACACGTACGTATTCCATTGCAGAAAATTGTTTTATTATCAATAAGCATCATAGAATTGATTGTGATTAAAATTTCTACATTCAGATAATAACAAATCTAGTATCGCAAGCAAAATTATCCTCTGTATTGAATGAGGACTTAATGACTGGTATTATTGGTGGTATCGCACAACAAGCTGTCGAGAGGATAGATGGAATTCGAGCTCAGGCTGGTACTGTATTCAGTGCTCTTATACACAGGTAAAATCACGTTGATATATCTTTACTGGAATTTTCCATCAATTTTTCATTCACACACATAGAAACATAAGAAATAAAACGTGAAGAATTTTATATAATATTGGCAAGATTTTTTAATAATTATGATATTTTATTAATTGCTGCCTTTTTTTATAGTGATCCGCCACTTGCAAATATACCATATCATGACGAATTGAAAGCTATATTTCCTTATAACGAATGTAAGGAAACTATCGAATGGCGAATGGAATCTGCAACGTTCCCACGATTTATTAAGATGTTGAATTTTCCACTGTATAAAATGAACTTATTACGCGGAATTATATTTAGCGTCGGCGGCTTAAGCGAGTCATTGGTAAATTTATAGTATTTATTAAAAATATTATAGAGACCTCTCTCATCCTATATAAAATATCATTCAAGCATTTATGCGCATAAGCTAATTTACTTGATAAAGGCAAGATCGTTGATCGATTTTTTAAAATAAGATTTATAATTTTATTAATTATATAACCAATTTTCTATTTGTGACTAAATACCTCTTTCTTATTTTTTATCTCTTATCAGGTAAAATATTCGAGTGTTTCTTTATTTACTTATCTACAAGAGATCGATGAGATGGGTTTAAGGGATTTATGTGAAAAAATATTAGTCATATTCGAAGAGAGTCATAAAAATGAAAGAATGATAACATCGATGTTGGCTTTCTTGGATCGTTTGTTGAGTTCCGGTTGCATTCAATCTGTCTTAGATGATGAAAGCAATACAATTTCAGAGCGTATACTGACGCTATTAAAACAGGAAATAAAATATTCTAACAATATGAAACTACTCATTAGTAGTATAAATGTTTTCTGCGAATTACTACAGGTAAAAATTGATGAGAAAAATAACACTAGGAATTTCATTAAATATTATTAAATTTCATACTTTTAGGTACGAGGACCTGTTGCAAAGAGAGCATTTTGTCAATTAAGTATATTTTTGTGTCACAAATATACAAGCTTAAGGAAGACAACGGCTATACGTACTTATGAAACATTGACTCTTTATGGAGAGGAGATGGATATAGCAGAAGAAGATTTAGCAAATATACTCATAAAATTGAACGCGACAGATTGGGAACAATCACTCGCAGATTTACGTCCAATCAGAAATAATTTGTGTGAGCTAATGAAGGTACCTGCTCCAGTTTTGCAAATAAAATCAACGAATTGAGAAAGACTAACTTAAAATATGAAAATTGTAGCTTTTTATTGTATTTAAAATTATATTCTATTTCTCTACGCTTAAATGGCGTAAAGTGAGACAAAATTTGGTCACTACGATAAACAATTAAGGTAGAGATTACAAATCCCACGGTCAAATAAGGCTTTAATACTAAACTCTAATACTATCTATCATTAAAAATATTGTATATACAGGATGAAGTTTAATGAATGTTTCAACGTTTTACCCAGGGAATGGAAGTAACTCGTTACTTGTAACGAAATTACAAGTTACTTTTTTTTTTGGTAACTATAACTGTAACGTAGTTACATTTTTTTGGTAACGGTAACAAATTTTACAATTATTTTTATCGTTACTTTGCACACGATTGGACACGGTTCGATTGGACACAAGCCACTCATAGCGCTTGAGACTAGAAAGCCCCTAGGCACCCGTCTGCTGTGACTAGTGGTCGTCGATTTTAAAAAAGTAATGGAAAAGTAACGAAAAGTTACTTTCTCAAGTAACGATAACTGTTACTTTTAAAAATCGGTAATTAATAATGGTAACTTGTTACTTTTTCTACTCGGTAACGAGTAACTGTAACTTAACTTGTTACTTTTAAAAAGTAACTTTCCATTCCCCCCAGGGAAAACCAGTTTTACCATGGAAGATAATTCCAACTGTAACACAGTTACAGACAAAATGAAATCCACATATAAGAGAGACTGAAATATTCACCTCTTATGATAAAACGTTGAATGATTAATGACAAACGTTGAGACACTCATTAAGAGTCATCATACACGAAATGACATAAGCTGTATAACCATAACATAATAGGCTTTCCACAATAAGCCATTGCTTAAGTTTTAAATCTTAAGCCGTAAGAAATTGATCCATCATAGTCGAATGTGAGAAGAATAATCGTGAGAATAATGTGAGAAGAAATATCTATGGACGATATTCATAGTCCGTTCTTATTTCAAGACTGTCTTAAATAATGTCTTAAGATGCTAATACAGCCCTTTGGTTCGTGACTTCTCAAGACTGTACTTAAGACGGTGTCTTGAATATAAGAATCGACTATGAATACCACCCCATAAGGCCATAACTGATCAATTTCTTACGACTTAAGACTTAAAGTATAAATAATGGCTTATTGTAGAAAACCCATTAGGACCATCATAAGATTCACTATATATGTACGCATAAAAACAAGAACTTTTTCCATCATGCAGACTTATACATTTTATAAAATGCATTTAGTAATTTCTATTGCGTTATTTTATACAGAATGAACATGTAAAAATTATTTCTATGATACCAAAATAGAAATGCTTGTACATTCACTCAGATTTATAAATATTATCCTCTTCTTTGGGTGATCCGAGGCATCTATCGTGGAACAAGTCGGAATGGATGTTTTCTGGAGGAAATGGAATAATTCCAATCGGAATCCATTCTGACTTTTTCTACGATAGGTGCCTTGATCCTCACACCCGCGATATATGTGGCTAATAATATAATGCGCAGTTCAAGTTGGCCTTGTTTTTAAGCAAAACATTTTTAAATATAATGCAACATTCGGTTCGAAGTAAATCTAAATGTATTCACTCTGGCCTCTTATCTTATATTCCTGCAGTCTTTGAACTAGTGCACATGATGCAATAAGTTGAAGTGAAACAAATGTATTATTCAACTTATATTGCACCGATTCAGAAAGTGAATGAATAAAAAGGAGACCTTTTATACTATCAAAATTATTTCAAATTTTCTTTTCATATGTTTCAGCATTCATTATTGTCGTACATAGTCATTTTCTGTTCATAAAAATGTTTTATATTAATACTGATATTGTTAGTTATGTAATGGGATAACAGCTTAGCTCCACATTTCTCAATATTCCACTGCTCAGTCCACCAATTGCGCTTATTGATTTCGCCCGTTATTGGATCTCTTGGCAGAGAACAATTGTATTGTTTTTTTGTTACTATACTTTTTTCTAATTCGTAACTATTCTTTTGTATTTGTTCACAGACAAAGCATTCGAATTCCTCCATATAATTTCCAAAATCATTAGGAATTCCTATTTGTCTCCTTTCGAGCGCATGTAGCAACTTCCTATTCGTAACGCGATTTTCGCGTTTGCTTAATTTATGAGACAAGTACTCTTCATATGCAGAATCATTTTTTAAAAGATTATACAAAAAATTAGCGAGTTTTATTGGACTGGTAAAGTCTAATATTGAGATAGCAGATTTATTATTTGGTAGCCAATCCTACAAAATAAAAAATTTAGATAAAGCAGGTTTAATTCTGAGAGATTCAAGTCACAATTTTCAAAAAATACCTTAAAGGATGGTGATCCGTAATATATTGGTACAGAACCGACAATAAGCGGCCTCCATAATTTTTCTGTGATATAATCGTCACAAATTGCATTCTCAAAAGCTATAGTAAACTTGTATTTGGCCACAAAGAACAAGAATTCACTATCGCTTAAAATATTGAGATAGTTGTTCTTCAACCTGAATAGGCATATTTTATCTGCTAATAATTAATTTTGATAATCTAAAACTATTGTTTTAAGACTTTAGTGAAGTTAGCATTCCCGCCACTGAAAATTGGAATAAGATACATGCCAAAATTAAGTGCTAATTAGGTGCTAATTTAGTGCTCTATTCCTGATTTTAATGCTCAAGACATTTAGCAGAAATCCGCGTTTAAAAGTAGCAGAGCTAGATTCATGTCAAGTTAGTACCATCAATTCAATATATATACAAACAAATTTTTAAAATCAATACACAAAATTAAGTGCTTTTTAAATGCTTTTTCGGAACAATAAACAGTTTTGGATATTGATTTTTAAATATTTGTTCGTATATTGAATTAATGATGCTACCTTGGCATAAGTCTAACACCGCCACCTTTAAAAGCAGATTCCTGCTAAGTACATTAAACACTAAAAGGAATAGAGGATAAATTAGGAATAAAGCACTAAATTAACACTTAACTTTGGTATGTATCTTATTCCAATTTTTAGTGGTGAAGGTGTTAACTTCACAGAAGTTATTTTAAGTAAAAATGTACCTGTTGTCAAGCTGAGCATTATTCACACATGCGCCATAGGAATCGATCCGAATATGTTTCATTAATTCTGAGACATAACTATCCCTGTCACTAGCAGTATCACAGTCAGATTGAATGTATAATACTGGTGCTAAATTTTCTACATGCATCAATGCAGATTTCTCTTTGGTAGACATGTAATACGAATTTGCTGCAAATATTTCATTTTCATATCTTTTTATGCACACATGAGGCTTATTCGTAAAGTGGTACGTAGACAGTCAATATTATTGTTCAATTATATTTTTCAATATTATTGATGTTCTAGACAATTTAATATAATTTTCAATATAACTTTCAGTCAAATCATGCAATTTCTTTAATTTATGTTATTAATTTAACATCAGAAAAAAAAGAATTTAACATCTCACTTTGATTTTGTCTACAATGGCTGCGTTCGGAAACGAATGCAGCCAATTATTATTATCAATGACATGAATCAAATGAATTAAACAAAATATTTGTGATAAGATCTTTCGACGTCTGATCACAGAGCAGGCATAATAGGAACAATAAAAAAACAAGATTTACACTGAAGACAAACTCTGTACATTTCTAAACTGGACAGCACTTCTTTAACTGGAATGGCTATCATTCTATGTATGATCACGAGCAAATAAAAGGTGCATTATAATTAGTTTTTCGAAAAAATATTTCAATAAAAAATAATCATTTAAAAGTCATTATTCAGCGTCAATTTTGATAGCATAGTTCATTTATAACGCATTTATAACGCTAAATAAATGATCGTCATAAATTGGTATCTATTAAGCAATAGTACTCTCAGACTGATCAATATCGTACAAGTTGCACAATATATTTCAAATTTTTTATTGTGACACAATATACTGCAAAAAATTCTAATATTGCCTCTAGACAATCAATAATATTGTGCAATATATATTGTTTAATAATATTGATCTAGGAGCCACTTATAAAATGTTCGATCATATGTATCATTACTTAAACAATAGAAAATTAGAGTTGGAGAATGTAACTTTCGTTAGTTAGAGCCGGTGTCTCAAGACTTATCGTGACAACTGTTAATAACAAATTCTTGAGATCATTTATTATTTTAAGAAATTATTCAAAAATTCTAATATCAAAATGTCGAAGCTACAGTAGTTTTTAAATGAGAAGGGTTTAATATTAACCAATTGATCTATCCAAAATTCCACATTCAGGCATGACATATTACATAACAGTATAAACAGTTTTCAAGCATCAATTCTATTCTCTTTTATTCTTCTAAATATCTTCACTATTGTACAATATGTCATTACTGAATTTCGCATGAATTTCAGACAGTTCTAATTAGCTAATTTAAAAAATCCTTCTCATCTAAAAACCACTGTAGAGCCGCCTCAATATTTTGGTATTAGAATTTACAACTTTCTAAAAATGATCTCAAGAATCTGAAATTAACGAATGTTACAGTAAGTCTGGGATATATTCTGTATACTTTTGTCTATATTTACCCACTAATTCTTCTAGACCAGGTAAATCAAGAAGCGCGAGTGATACATTACTTAATCTGCTAAAGGTCGAAGAGTAATTAAAAAGATTAAGAGCTTCTTCATGAACAAGTATAGGATTATTCCTAGGAGATTCTTCATGAAGTAAGCCCCATGATATGGCACTGCTCCTCCAATTGGGCAAATCATGAATACGGAGATTACTTCCGTAAAACAGAATACTCTATAAAAGTCAGTAATATGTGTGCAAGATATAGAAATTGATTGAAAGAAGAAGTAGAAATGTAAAGGGCTCATACTTTTAAGTTCACATTATTCTCAAATGTTCTATTATGTGTAAAGTAACATCTGGCGTTCTCGCAGGTTTTTACTCGATTATTGTTACCGAATGGCGTCCACCATAGTATGACAGGTACGTCGTCATCTGGGCACAGAAAATCGAGATACGTCAATCTTTGTAGAGAAGCACTGATATGGCATATTAACAAATTACCTGAGAAAGATAATCTTTTGCGATCGCGGAGTATTAAACATAACTAAAAATTATGAAAATGAATTAGCGGAAGCATGAAAATGCGGGCGTCAGTTTGGTTGATATCAATTTTATTACATATACCTGAAATATCACGAGACATACACTCAGCGCTATCGCAATTGTAAACATGACGCGTATTTTCCGCGGCATTATTGTTTCAAACGCATATTTATAAATAATAAAAAGGAAGATATCATCTTTTTTAAAACTAATCGCTAATTGACTAACGAGACATAACCAAGAAGCAAAATGTCAAACATGTCTCTTTCTTTCACTCTCTCTCTCTCTCTCTCTGCGCATGGTAGGCATGGTTAAAGTCAATAGGCCTATCATGAACAAAGTTGGAATGGATTCCGATCGGAATTATTCAATTATTCCCTAGATTTCTATTTGGTGCAATCAGTACCACAATCGCTCAGAGCGCTCAGAGAGCTCTTGTATCTGTTTGGTCTATATTTTTAGTTCTAACGGAATATGCTAATCAGATGCAAGAACTCACTGAGCGCTCAGTGAGCGGTCGTGGTACTAAATGCACCCATTGTGTTTTCTAGGGAAAATGGAATAATTTTGGGAATCATCAGTTGCAGTATTTTTGCCCGTATTCATAGTCAGACCTTATACTTAAGGCTTCCATAAATTTATCTTTAGATGCTCAGTAGCCAATGAAATAATTCGTAGAGTATCTGAAGATAAATTTAAGGAAGTCTTATGCGGGG